>NC_057802.1:575762530-575774484 GCF_018294505.1 Triticum aestivum
CGGTGACCTCCTCCTCCTCCTCTCCGGTGACCTCGGCCCTCCTCTCCGGCGAACACCTCTCCGGGAAAAGAACACGGCAAAAGAACGTACAAGATCCAAAAACGAGAACAAAATTTGAAAAAAATTCGTGAAAAAAACAAGCAAAAAAAAAAGCAAAAAATGGGCAAAAAAATCGCGATCCAGATCCAAAATCAAAATTCAAAAATAGCAACGGCGCACGGTGGGGGTTAGACGGTGCGCCACTAATATTTTCCCGCCTTCAAAATTCAAAAATACTAATGGCGCACCGCGGCCTATACTAATGGCGCACCAGTGGCCTATACTAATGGCGCACCGTGGCCTATACTAATGGCGCACCAGTGGTGCGCCATTAGTATACCAGATACTAATGGCGCACCACCAGTGGTGCGCCATTAGTATTTAATACTAGTGGCGTGGTACTAGTGGCGCACCAGTAGTGCGCCATTAGTAGGCAAAACTGGTGCGCCACTAGTAGGCCTTTTCCAAGTAGTGAAGTTTCCGGACCATAGACATGTGTTGTCATTTGATGAACGGTATCACATCATTAGAGAATGATGTGATGGAAAAGACCCATCCGTTAGCTTAGCATAATGATCATTTAGTTTTATTGCTATTGCTTTCTTCATGACTTATACATATTCCTCTGACTATGAGATTATGCAACTCCCCAATACCGGAGGAACACTTTGTGTGCTATCAAACGTCACAACGTAACTGGGTGATTATAAAGATGCTCTACAGGTGTGTCCAAAGGTGTTTGTTGGGTTGGCATAGATCAAGATTAGGATTTGTCACTCCATGTATCGGAGAGGTATCTCTGGGCCCTCTCGGTAATGCACATCACCATAAGCCTTGCAAGCAATGTGACTAATGAGTTAGTTACGGGATGATGAATTACGGAACGAGTAAAGAGACTTGCCGGTAACGAGAATGAACTTGGTATGATGATATCGACGATCGAATCTCGGGCAAGTAACATACCGATGACAAAGGAAACAACGTATGTTGTTATGCGGTTTGACCGATAAAGATCTTCGTAGAATATGTAGGAGCCAATATGAACATCCATGTTCTGCTATTGTTTATTGACCGGAGATGTGTCTCGGTCATGTCTATATAGTTCTCGAACCCGTAGGGTCCGCACGCTTAACGTTTGATGATGATTTGTTTATGAGTTATGTGATTTGATGACCGAAGTTTGTTCGGAGTCCCGGATAAGATCACGGACATGACGAGGAGTCCCGAAATGGTCGAGAGGTAAAGATTCATATATTGGAAGGCTATATTCGAACATCAGAGTGGTTCCGAGTGATTCGGGTATTTTTTGGAGTACCGGAGAGTTACCGGAATTCGCCAGGGGGAGTTAATGGGCCTTATTGGGCTTTAGTGGAGAGAGGGAAGAAGGGCCATGAGGTGGCGCGCCCCTCCCCCTGCCCAAACCTAATTGGACAAGGGGTGGGGGCGCGGCCCCCCTTTCGTTCTCCCTCTCCCTCCTTTCCTTCTTTCCCACTCCGAAAAGGAAAGGGAATCCTACTTGGACTTGGGACTCCTAGTAGGAATCCCTACACCTAGCGCGCCCCTAGGAGGGCCGGCCTCTCTCCCTCCCTCCTTTATATACGTGGGCAGGGGGAACCCCAAAGGCACACCATGTCTTCTCTTAGACGTGTGCGGTGCCCCCCTCCACAGTTACACACCTCGGTCATATCATCGTAGTGCTTAGGCGAAGCCCTCCACTGGTAACTTCATCATCACTGTCGCCACGCCGTCATGCTGACGGAACTCTCCCTCGGCCTCAACTGTATCAAGTGTTCGAGGGACATCATCGAGCTGAACATGTGCTGAACGCGGAGGTGCCGTACATTCGGTGCTTGGATCGGTTGGATCGCGAAGACGTCCAACTACATCAACCGCATTACTAAACGCTTCCGCTTTCGGTGTACGAGGGTACGTGGACACACTCTCCCCACTCGTTGCTATACATCTCCTAGATAGATCTTGCGTGATCGTAGGTAAATATTTTGAAATACTGCGTTCCCCAATAGTGGCATCCGAGCTAGGTCTATGCGTAGATGTCATATGCACGAGTAGAACACAAAGAATTGTGGGCGATAATAATCATACTACTTACCAGCAACGTCTTACTTTGATTCGGTGGTATTGTCAGATGAAGCGGCCCGGACCGACATTACATGACCGTGTTCATGAGACTGGTTCTACCAACGTGCTTTGCACACAGGTGGCTAGCGAGTGTCTGTTTCTCCAACTTTCGTTGAATCAAGTTTGACTACGCCCGATCCTTGTTGAAGGTTAAAATAGCACACTTGACGAAAAATCGTTGTGGTTTTGATGCGTAGGTAAGAACGGTTCTTGCTAGAAGCCCGTAGCAGCCACGTAAAACTTGCAACAACAAATTAGAGGACGTTTAATTTGTTTTTGCAGGGCATGTTGTGATGTGATATGGTCAAGACATGATGAGATATAAATTGTTGTATGAGATGATCATGTTTTGTAGAAGTTATCGGCAACTGGCAGGACCCTTATGGTTATCGCTTTATTGTACGAAATGCAATCGCCATGTAATTTCTTTACTTTACCACTAAACGGTAGCGTTTGTCGTAGAAGCAATAGTTGGCGAGATGACAAAGATGCTATGATGGAGATCAAGGTGTCAAGCCGGTGTCGATGGTGATCATGACGGTGCTTTGGAGATGGAGATCAAAGGCACAAGATGATGATGGCCATATCGTATCACTTATTTTGATTGCATGTGATGTTTATCTTTTATGCATCTTATTTTGCTTAGTACGGCGGTAGAATTATAAGATGATCCCTCACTAAATTTCAAGGTATAAGTGTTCTCCCTGAGTATGCACCGTTGATACAGTTCGTCGTGCCGAGACACCACGTGATGATCGGGTGTGATAAAATCTACGTTCCCCTACAACGGGTGCAGGCCAGTTTTGCACATGCAGAATACTCGGGTTAAACTTGACGAGCCTATCATATGCAGATATGGCCTCGGAACACTGAGACCGAAAGGTCGAACGTGAATCATATAGTAGATATGATCAACATAGTGATGTTCACCATTGAAAACTACTCCATCTCACGTGATGATCGGACATGGTTTAGTTGATATGAATCACGTGATCATTTAGATGACAAGAGGGATGTCTATCTAAGTGGGAGTTCTTAAGTAATATGATTAAATTGAACTTTAATTTTTCATCAACTTAGTCCTGATAGTTTTTGCATATCTATGTTGTAGATCAATAGCTCGCGTATAACTCCCCTGTTTTATTTTTGATATGTTCCTAGAGAAAAATAAGTTGAAAGATGATAGTAGCAATGATGTGGACTGGGTCCATGATCTGAAGATTATCCTCATTGATCCACAGAAGAATTATGTCCTTGATGCACCGCTAGGTGACAGACCTATTGCAGGAGCAGATACACACGTTATGAATGTTTGTCAAGCTCAGTATGATGACTACTTGATAGTTTAGTGCGCCATGCTTTATGGCTTAGAACCGGGACTTCAAAAACATTTTGAACGCCAAGGAGCATATAAGATGTTCCAAGAGCTGAAATTGGTATTTCAGAGTCATGCCCGAGTCGAGAGGTATAAGACCTCCGAAGAGTATTTTTCCTACAAGATGGAGGAAAATAGCTCAACCAGTGAGCATGTGCTCAGAATGTCTGAGTACTACAATCGCTTGAATCAAGTAGGAGTTAATCTTCCAGATAAGATAGTAATTGACGAAGTTCTCTAGTCACTATCACCAAGTTACTGGAACTTCGTAATGAACTATAATATGCAAGGGATGACGAAAATGATTCCCCGAGCTCTTCGTGATGCTGAAATCGGCGAAGGTAGAAATCAAGAAAAGTATCAAGTGTTGATGGTTGACAAGACCACTAGTTTGAAGTAAAAGGGCAAGGAAAAGAATGGGAACTTCAAGAAGAATGGCAAGCAAGATTGCCACTCCCATGAAGAAGCCCAAAGCTGAAACTGAGTGCTTCTACTGCAAAGGAAATGGTCACTGGAAGCTGAACTGCCCCAAATACTTGGCGGATAAGAAGGATGGCAAAGTGAACAAAAGTATATATGATATACATGCTATTGATGTGTACTTTACTAGTGTTCATAGTAGCCCCTGGGTATTTGATACTGGTTCAGTTGCTATGATTAGTAACTTGAAACAGGAGTTACAAAATGAACAGAGACTAGTTGAGGGCGAGCTGACGATGTGTATTGGAAGTGATTCCAAGGTTGATAAGATCACCATCGCACACTCCCTTTACCTTCGAGATTAGTGTTGAACCTAAAAAAATGTTATTTGGTGTTTTCGTTGAGCATAATATGATTGGATCATGTTTATTGCAATACGGTTATTCATTGAAGTCAAAGAATAATTGTTATTCTGTTTACATGAATAAAACCTTCTATGGTCATACACACAAGGTGAATGGTTTGTTGAATCTCGATCGTAGTGATACACATAATCATAATATTGATGCCAAAAGATGCAAAGTTGATAATGAGAGTGCAACATACTAGTGGCACTGCCGTTTAGGTCATATTTGTCTAAAGCTCATGAAGAAACTCCATGTTGTTAGACTTTTGGAATCACTTGATGCTTGCGAACCATGCCCCATGGGCAAGATGACTAAGACTCCATTCTCCGGAACAATGGAGCGAGCCACTGACTTATTGGAAATAATACATACCGATGTATGTGGTCCGATGAGTGTTGAGGCTCGCGGCGGGTATCATTATTTTCTGACCTTCACAGATGATTTGAGCAGATATGGGCATATCTACTTAATGAAACATAAGTATGAAACATTTGAAAGGTTCCAAGAATTTCAAAGTGAAGTGGAAAATCATTGTAACAAGAAAATAAAATTTCGATGATCTGATCGGAGAGGCGAATATTTGAGTTACGAGTTTGGTCTTCATTTGAAACAATGTGAAATAGTTTCGCAACTCACGCCATCTGGAACACCACAACGTAATGGTGTGTCCGAACGTCGTAACCGTACTTTATTAGAAATGGTGCGATCTATGATGTCTCTTACCGATTTACCACTATTGTTTTTGGGTTATGCATTAGAGACAACTGCATTCACGTTAAATAGGGAACCATCTAAATCCGTTGAGACAACACCATATGAACTATGGTTTGGCAAGAAACCTAAGCTGTCGTTTCTTAAAGTTTGAGGTTGCGATGCTTATGTGAAAAAGCTTCAGCCTGATAAGCTCGAACCCAAATTGGAGAAGTGCGTCTTCATAGGATACCCAAAAGAAATTGTTGGGTACACCTTCTATCACAGATCCGAAGACAAGATCTTTGTTGCTAAGAATGGATCCTTTCTAGAGAAGGATTTCTCTCGAAAGAAGTGAGTGGGAGGAAAGTAAACTTGATGAGGTAGTTGTACCTTCTCCCAAATTGGAAAATAGTTCATCACAGAAATCAGTTAAAGTGATTCCTACACCAATTAGTGAGGAAGCTAACGATGATGATCATGAAACTTCAGATCAAGTTACTACCGAACCTCGTAGGTCAACCAGAGTATGGTCCACACGAGAGTGGTACGGTAATCCTTTCTGGAAGTCATGTTACTAGACCATGACGAACCTACGAACTATGAGGAAGCGATGATGAGCCCAGATTCCACGAAATGGCTTGAGGCCATGAAATCTGAGATAGAATCCATGTATGAGAACAAAGTGTGGACTTGCCCGATGATCAGCAAGCCATTGAGAATAAATGGATCTTCAAGAGAAAGACGGACGCTGATAGTAGTGTTACTATCTACAAAGCTTGACTTGTCGAAAAGGGTTTTTGACAAGTTCAAGGTGTTGACTACGATGAGATTTTCTCACTCGCATCGATGCTTAAAGTCTGTCCGGATCATGTTAGCAATTGCCACATTTTATGAAGTCTGACAAATGGATGTGAAAACTGCGATGTTGACTACGATTTCGCTGATAGTAGTGTTACTATCTACAAAGCTTGACTTGTCGAAAAGGGTTTTTGACAAGTTCAAGATGTTGACTACGATGTGAAGAGTTGTATATGATACAACGAGAAGGTTTTGTCAATCCTAAAGGTGCTAATAAAATGTGCAAGCTCCAGCGATCCATCTATGGACTGGTGCAAGCATCTCGGAGTTGGAATATACGCTTTGATGAGTTGATCAAAGCATATAGTTTTATACAGACTTGCGGTGAAGCCTGTATTTACAAGAAAGTGAGTGGGAGCACTACAACCTTTCTGATAATTATATGTGAATGGAATATTGTTGATCAGAAATGATGTAGAAATTTCTGGAAAGCATAAAGGAGTGTTTGAAAGGAGTTTTCCAAAGAAAAACGTCGGTGAAGTTCCTTACATATTGGGCATCAAGATCTATAGAGATAGATCAAGACGCTTGATAAGATTTTTAAATGAGTACATACCTTGACAAGATTTTGAAGTAGTTCAAAATGGAACAGTCAAAGAAGGAGTTCTTGCCTGTATTGGAAGGTGTAAAGTTGAGTAAGACTCAAAACACGACCACGACAGAAAATAGAAAGAGAATGAAAGTCATTCCCTATGGCTCAGCCATAGGTTCTATAAAGTATGCTATGCTATGTACCAAACCTATTGTGTACCTTGCCATGAGTTTGGCAAGGGGGTATGATATTGAACCAGGAGTGGATCACTGGACAACAGTCAAAATTATCCTTAGAAGACTAAGGAGAAATTTTTCAGTTATGGAGGTGATAAAGAGTTCGCTGTAAAGAGTTACGTCGATGCAATCTTTTACACCGATCCGGATGACTCTGATTCTCAATCTGGATATATATTGAAAGAGGGAGCAATTATCTAGAGTAGCTCCATGCAGAGCACTGTAGACATAGAAAAATTGCAAAATACATACGGCTCTGAATGTGACAGACCCATTGACTAAACTTCTCTCACAAGCAAAACATGATCACACCTTAGTACTCTTTTGGATGTAAATCACATGGCGATGTGAACTAGATTATTGACTCTAGTAAACCCTTTGGATGTTGGTGACATGGTGATGTAAACTATCGGTGTTAAATCACATGGCAATGTGAACTAGATTATTGACTCTAGTGCAAGTGGGAGACTGAAGGAAATATGCCCTAGAGGCAATAGTAAAGTTGCTATTTATATTTCCTTATATCATGATAAATGTTTATTATTCATGCTAGAATTGTATTAACCGGAAATTTAGTACATGTGTGAATACATAGACAAAACAGAGTGTCCCTAGTATGCCTCTACTTGACTAGCTCGTTAATCAAACATGGTTAAGTTTCCTGACCATAGATATGTGTTGTCACTTGATGAACGGGATCACATCATTAGAGAATGATGTGATGGACAAGACCCATCCGTTAGCTTAGCATAATGATCGTTCAGTTTTATTGTTATTGCTTTCTTCATGACTTATACATATTCCTCTGACTATGAGATTATGCAACTTCCGAATACCGGAGGAACACTTTGTGTGCTATCAAATGTCACAACGTAACTGGGTGATTATAAAGATGCTCTACAGGTATCTCCAAAGGTGTTTGTTGGGTTGGCATAGATCAAGATTAGGATTTGTCACTCCATGTATCGGAGAGGTATCTCTGGGCCCTCTCGGTAATGCACATCACTATAAGCCTTGCAAGCAATGTGACTAATGAGTTAGTTACGTGATGATGCATTACGGAAGGAGTAAAGAGACTTGCCGGTAACGAGAATGAACTAGGTATGAGGATATCGATGATCGAATCTCGGGCAAGTAACATACCGATGACAAAGGAAACAACGTATGTTGTTATGCGGTTTGACCGATAAAGATCTTCGTAGAATATGTAGGAGCCAATATGAGCATCCAGGTTCCACTATTGGTTATTGACCGGCGATGTGTCTCGGTCATATCTACATAGTTATCGAACCCGTAGGGTCCGCACGCTTAATGTTCGATGATGATTTGTATTATGAGTTATGTGATTTGATGACCGAAGTTTGTTCGGATCCCCGGATGAGATCACAGACATGATGAGGAGTCTCGAAATGGTCGAGAGGTAAAGATTCATATATTGGAAGGCTATATTCGGACATCGTAATGGTTCGGAGTGATTCTGATATTTTTCGGAGTACCGGAGAGTTACGGGAATTCGCCGGGGGAAGTTAATGGGCCTTACTGGGCTTTAGTGGAGAGAGGGAAGAAGGGCCACAAGGTGGCGCGCGCCTCCCCCCGCCCAAACCGAATTGGACAAGGGGTGGGGGTGCGGCCCCCCTTTCCTTCTCCCTCTCCCTCCTTTCCTTCTTTCCCACTCCGAAAAGGAAAGGGAATCCTACTAGGACTTGGGAGTCCTAGTAGGACTCCCTACACTTAGCGCGCCCCTAGGAGGGCCGGCCTCTCTCCCTCCCTCCTTTATATACGTGGGCAGGGGGAACCCAAAGGCACACCAAGTCTTCTCTTAGCCGTGTGCGGTGCCCCCCTCCACAGTTACACACCTCGGCCATATCGTCGTAGTGCTTAGGCGAAGCCCTGCGCCGCTAAGTTCATCATCACCGTCACCACGCCGTCGCCACTTCTTGTGTTTGAGGGACGTCATCAAGCTGAATCTTTTGACTGGTGCCTGGACACACTCTCCTACGTTCAGTGCTTGGATCGGTTGGATCGCAAAGACGTTCGACTACATCAACCGGGTTACTAAACGCTTCCGCTTTCGGTCTACGAGGGTACGTGGACACACTCTCCCTGCTCCTTGTTATGCATCTCCTAGATAGGTCTTGCGTGATCGTAGGTAATTTTGTTGAAATACTGCGTTCCCCAACACTCATGATGTGTCGGACATTATCGCATGGCATTATGAAAAAAACAGAAAGTTTCAGTATGAAAAGTGTGTACAAACTTGTCGACAAGATCAAAAGGAAGTACACAGCAAAAGCTTCTTCTTCTTCATGGTAATTATTTTCTTTTATTGTCTGATGTCCGGGAAACAATGGAAGTGACAAGGTCAAAGTTAATGTGACATGTTAACTGAAGTAGTTCCATTGCCCAATCTTTTGTGGAGCAGTGGCGGCTCATAGGCAGTCGATTTTTTTTTCTGTTGAGATGTGCGTACAATTGAAGAAACAAGAATGTTAGCCTCCTCCCCATCATGTGTCGCTCTCTCGTAGGGCAGCTCAGGCAGATATCCCTCCCCCTCGGCCTCCTACCTGCTCCCTCCACCTCATGTCCACTAGCGGTGACCTTCGGCAAAACATGGACTAGTGACATTGACAGTTGGGATTTTCTCTCACCTACTTGCCGTGGTGTTGTTTCAATTAATTGCGGCCTTGTCTGTGGCGGTGGCTTCTGGCGAGTGGATGGACTGTAGTAACGTCTACCTTGGGGCGGCAACCATGGGCCTGGTGGTGGCGCTCTTTCTCTGCGACGGGTGAGGTCGGCTAGGGGGGAGCAGTCGTGGTAGCCGGCCAAGACGGATTTACTCGACGGAGCGGCGAGCATGCCTTAAGTTCATTTGCTCATGCAGGGCGGTGATGAGCATGCGGTGTCTCACCGGTTGGGGTCTGTGGCTCGGAAGCCGGGGTAGTGACTCCGAATGATGGTGGCGGCACTAACCTCATGGTTGGTGGTGATCTAGCCAGCTGCGGGTTTCGGGTGGTCCAAATGCCGGTGAAAACCGACTTTGGTCATGGGAGACAGTGGCGGCGTATTTGCGTCATTACCATGATGAAGGCAACATTGACGCGGCATGAGATGATGGCGGTGCGTGATGTCGTTCTCCCTCCCAAGGACATCATTTTTTGGAGCAACTACTGGTTGGAGGGGTGTTGTGGTGGAGCGCCGTCGTTTCTTCCGAGTCAAAGACGGTGAGTCTCGGCAGCATGGCGCAATGGTTTCTCGGAGGTGGACTGATGTTGATGAAAGCACGCAGGGCAGCTGTTTGGCATCGTGGTAGTGTCTACTGCTGGCCGGTGGGCACTAAGGTTCTGCTGGACCGGTGCTCTGGTTTTGGATGATGTGCGTAGGTGTACGGTCAGGAGAAACGACCCCGATCATGGCCACCGACATCAGCAAGTTTGTAGGTGTGGCGACATTTATGTCCTTGTAGGTGGCTTCAGGTGGATCAATGTTTTATCTTGTAAGGCTTTGTTGGATAATTTATTAACAATGCCTATGTGCATATTTTGATAGGGGTGGGGGAAGGTTCGACCTCCTTTTCAAAAAGAAAAAATAGCTCATAGCTAGGGAGTTTCGAGATTACGGAGTATCTATAAGTGGTTGTTTGGATAGTGAGGATTAGCGATGGATTTCTAAAAACCTGCATTTTCGGAGAATCTACTTGTGGTTTTGCAAATAATCTATCGGTAGAAAGTTACGTTTGGGTTGGGAAAGGGTAAGACTTAGTTTGTACACGTGAGAGTGGGCGGGGGGTGTGGTGTGCTGGGTGTAGCCACAACTTAGTCGCGGAAGATTAGTATAGGTGTTCAAACTTTGATTACAAGTTTTTTGTGTGGTGTGATCTTGTTGAGCATATGAATCCTCCACTACTTCATGTAGGGCAGCACCCAACCGTTGCGGCTGGCAGGTCGCCGGCAGATATGTGTCAACTGTCAAGCCCTGGCACGTCCAAGGATTTGCGCAGTTCTAGACTTACACTCGTGAAGTAGCGGAAAGACAGCATCTGCATCATCTTCTCCAAGCACGATAGCTCAACTGAGTCCGCCCGTCTATCCCACAACATAAAGTCGGGAGCAGTGAGACCCAGCGTGGCATGTGTCTTAGGTTTATGAACTGGCAGATTGCCAGCCGCATGAAGGAAGAAATGTTTCTGGCACATTTAAAAAGATCTCACCACTGGTAGTTCGTCAGCTTTAGGGGCTGTGTTTCTGGATGTCACCCATTTCCAAGAAATGTTGCACGCTCTAGTTTCAGAGTTGTTATTTCTCTCTTTATCTATAGACTACAACTGCATCCCTGATATCTATAGGTGCATTCCAAGTTCTAGAAGAATTTTGCTCAGCTCTGTCAGAATTGTACCTTTGGCTTATTATTTGACTGCACTATTGGAAAAGAATCTCATATATCTATTGCTCGGCCAAACAAGAAAGATGCCGAAGGATGTGTGAAGCACAAAGCGAGGCTAGCTAGTAGCCAAAAGATACATGCAAGAAGAAGGTGTTGCTTGGATTGTGAGGATTAGTGATGGGTTTATAAAAAACCTGGGTTTTCGGAGAATCGGTTTTACATGTGGTTTTGCAAATGATCAATCTATAGAAAGTTACATTTGGGTTGGGAAAGGGTAATACTTAGTTTGTACACGAGAGAGTGGGCGGGGGTGTAGTGTGCTGGGTATAGCCACAACTTTCTCCTAGAAGAATAGTAGAGGCGTTCAAAGTTTGATTACAAGTTTCTTTTGTGGTCTGGTCTTGTCGGGCATATCAATCCACCACTACTTCATATGGGGCCGCACCCTACCGTTGCGGCTGGCAGGTCGCGGGCAGATAAGTGTCAAGGCTGGGCACGTCCAAGTGTTGGGACAGTTCTAGACCTACACTCGTGAAGTAGCGGAAAGGCAGCATCTGCATCATCTTCTCCAAGCACGGTAGCTCAAATGAGTCCGCTAGTCTATCTCACAACATAAAGTCTGGAGCAGTTAAACCCAGCGTGGCATGCGTTGTAGGTTTACGAACCGGGAGAGATCCAGCCGCATGAAGCAGGCAATGTTTCTGGCACATTTAAAAGGATCTCACCACAAGCAGTTCGGCAACTTTAGGGGCTGTCTTTCTGGATGTCACCCATTTCGAAGAAATATTGCACGCTCTAGTTTTATAGTTGTCATTTCTCTCTTTATCCGTAGACTACAGCTGCATCCCTGATAATTATAGGTACATTCCAAGTTC
>NC_057802.1:575774768-575814622 GCF_018294505.1 Triticum aestivum
ATTTGATTGCACTATTGGAAACGAAACTCATATTGCTCGAGCTAACGAGGACGTTGTAGTATTTATAGTAGGACGGACTGTGGAAATTGACGTCTGGTACTCGCTGGTAGGTACAATCGCAATCATGTCTGGTTACAGGTTTGGTCCTGATTCGTGCGTCAAGTAACATTTATTGGGATACATGAAGGTTGTAATATGAATAAAGAGGGGTATACTGTAATATACCGGGCCCATATCTCTACTGAGAGCGTATCCACTAGTTCAACCTTCTGAAGCAGGTGAGGAGCCATTAGAGGCCATGACGCTCTCCAAAGTCACGGGGTGGCCGGAGCAGTCAATTGGATGGACGAGCACGCAATTTCCACCGTCCACCGGATCGGCTACAGAGACCAGCAGTCTTCCATCAACCGGCCCATCCCCAAATGGGAGACAGATGAATCAGGTTGACGCCCATCTCATGTTACCCTTGACCAAAAATGGATCTCTCCTCTCGTGGAGTGCGAGTTTTTCACCCCACGAAAAAATATCAAGGAGGCGCACGTTATAGTGCCGTCCTCGGTCCCTTGTGCTCTCGGTGCTTCATCCTCTGTTTCTGTGACTGGCGCGAGTAATTTTCTATTTTAACGTGAATGGTGTGTGTGATTTGAAGCCTGCCTATAACCCGTTTGAGTTATTGTTGTGTACGGATCCTATGTATTCACTCCATTCAAATATATAGGGCCTAATATGTTTTTTAAGGTTGCCTTTGACCATTGGTAACATCAATAATACATGAGATGTATAATACATAAATTATATCATAAGAAACTGTTTCACATATGAATTTGAGAGTGTGTTGTGTAAAACTTGCATGTCATATATTATTGGTTCAACTCAGCTGCGCACCAAGTGTCGCCTGAAGTGACTAGGATGCGGAGGAAGAAGAGGACGAGGTGGATTGCAGTCTTGAACAGCAATATGCCCATTTGGGTCAAAAGCCACCAGACCGGATCAACTTATTACACCGCTTCATCGGATCTAGACTGAACATCTCTAGTTTGGTTTGTGGAGATGAGGGTCCAAACGTCTAGGAACACAAACCGAGGAATCAAAGACACACTTTTTTCACACACAAAATACAGCTCTTTATTTTAAACATCGAAGATGGGGTAAAGTTAAACTTATAAGAGTCCGTGATGCAAACAACTAGGGGTACGTGCAAGATTGAAAGGTTCATGTTCTGGTCACTATCTGCCTGGTCAAGAATCTCCTTGACCCCCGCAAAAAAAAAAAAGGATTCTCCTTGAGATATGTCTTGATCTTGTTTGAATGTTCTCACGGGGTAGAGGAGATTTGTTTCCATATGCTTCCCAGGCCCAGTGTTGCCATACAAACCTCACGCGCCATCATTTTCCACTCTCTCTCTCTCTCTCTCTCTCTCTGACAAGCTCGATTTTGTGTTAGTTTTTTTTGCGAGAAAAAGGGGTTTCATTCATCAAGCAGCAGCCAGATCTGCATTACATAGGTCCGGCACCTCGTCCGGACCGGACCAAAGCCACACCGCAGTGCGCTTATTTATTCTACCATAGTTCGCTAAATAATGGCTAACATTATTCTGTTCTCTCCTTACATGCTTGACTAGATATTCCCCACGTTCCTGTAGAAGCCTAGTGATCTCACGAACCATCATCAGGTGCTCCGACCTGTTTACTCCACCTTCCTTCACCAGCTTGGCCACATCTAGGCAGTCCGTTTGAACAACAATTGATAGTGCAGACCATTGGGAGGCTAGGGAAATGCCCTCCATACATACTGCAAGTTTAGATTCCAGCGGGGACGCACATTGTCGTAACTCTCGGCTAGAAGAGAAGATTATAGCTCCATGTTCGTCTCGAAGAACCATACCCGCCCCAGCACTCCCGTCCTTGCCACAGAAGGAGCCGTCAACGTAAAGCGCTGCCCATGCAGCTGGCGGTGCCTCCCATCTTGGAGCATGCTCCTTTGCCTGGTACGCATACGATATTGGTTTCCTCCTGACCTGGTGGCCAGGCACCATCTTCCCTTTCACATGAACGCCAAGAGGGTCTGCCTGAAGGGCCAGCAAGGAGCTAATATAGCTAGACAGAAACCTTGTCGAGGCCTCCACTGGTGGTGGCCGTTTGTCGTGGACGATCTCATTCCTTACGTGCCAGCAGCGCCAAATCGTCATAAGCGTGTACATGCGCTCCTCCTCCGGCAGGTCAGCGAGCACATGGAGGAGCCACTCCGGTCCTGTGTGCACTAGCCGCCGGACGTCTGGGATGTTCCACTGTTGTGCCATTGACTGCCATAGGGCGACCGCTTGGGGCATCTACATAGAGCATGGAAAGTGTCCTCCGGTTCGGTGGCACACACAGGGCAAAGATTAGACAGTTCAAGATTACGAGAATGTTTATTTGTCCAAGTGGGAAGACAGTTTGTCGCTACCCTCCAAGCAAACACACGCACCTTTGGAGGAGCAGGGCACCTCCATAAAAAAGCCCAGACGGCTCGTCGCCCGTCCGGTGCCCTGCTCGCTGCGACTGAAGATGGTCGGAGTCGTTCATCGAGCGCCAGCCGGTATGCGCTCCGCACCGTGAAGATACCATTACGCTCCGGTTCCCAAGCAAGGACATCCTCTCCTAGACGTGTGCAAATTCGAATTTTAACAATCTGCTCAATGTCCACAGGGGCAAAATACTCTTGGAGAATGTCCATACGCCATGCTCCTCGTTCATCCAGCAGCTCGGACACTCTCCGTAGACGACACCGGCCCTGCACGGTGATAGGTTTACCAGAACCTGCATTCGGGATCCAGCGGTCTCTCCATATGCGTATTGATTGGCCATTTCCAACCCTCCAAACGATGCCCCGTTTCAAGAGTTCAAGCCCATGAGCAATGCCTTGCCAAGTTGGTGAAGAATTAGATGGGAAAACGGTGTCCTCCAGATTACCATTCGGGAAATACTTCGCCTTCATTACCCGTGAGCACAGGCTGTCCGGATGAGTCAGAATTCGCCAAGCTTGGCGTGCCAACAGTGCTTGGTTGAATAAGCGAAATTCCCGAAACCCCATACCCCCATGTGACTTTGGGCGGATCAGCTTTTCCCATGCACGCCAATGGGTTTTGCGTCGACCTTTTTCAGCTCCCCACCAGAAGTTCCTCACCATGTGAGTTAGGTCATCACAAGTTGATGCCGGTAGCTTAAACACACTCATTAAATAAGTCGGGAGTGCTTGAGCAATTGATTTGATTAGCACTTCTCTCCCACTCTGTACCATCGAGTCACACCACGTAACAAACCTCTTTGTGAGTTTTTCTTGAATGTTCTGAAACCGGCCCTTGCTCATACGCCCATTAGGAGTAGGAAGTCCGAGGTATTTCTCTTCAAAACTAATATTCTGCACCTCCAGCACCCGCATGACATCTTCCTTATCACCTTGTCTGCACTTTTCACCGAATAATATGGAGCACGTCTACCGATTAATTAGTTGCCCTGTAGCACTAGCATATACATCCAGTACTGCCTTGATTCGAGGTGCCTCCCGTTCTGTTGCACGAAAGAACAAAAGTGTATCATCTGCGAACAAAAGGTGTGAAACACCGGGTGCTCTGGGACACACTCTCAAAGGTGAAATATGTGTATCTCCCACCTCCTTCTTAAGCAAAGCTACTAGACCGTCTGCAACAAACAAAAATAGAAATGGTGAAACAGGATCTCCCTGCCGTAGGCCTCGCGACGGTGCAAATGAATCCGAGCGGGCTCCATTAATTTTTACTGTGTATCTCACCGAGGTGACACATGCCATTATCCATCTCACCCATCGATGATCAAAGCCCAACTGTTGCATCACTCGCTCCAGGAATATCCAATCCACCCTGTCGTACGCCTTGGACAAGTCTAACTTATATGCACAAAAACTTCTCTCTGGATTCTTCTCATGTCTAATAAAATGAGTACACTCAAAAGCCATAAATGCATTATCAGTAATGAGCCTCCCGGGGACAAAAGCACTCTGCTCCGGTGAAATAATCTCTCCCAAAAGAGGCCTTAATCTGTTGACTAAACACTTAGCAATCACCTTATATATAACATTGCAGAGGCTTATTGGACGGAAATCTGACAATTTGACCGGCTCATCAATCTTGGGAATCAGAACAATGGTTTTTAAATTAACTCCGTCTGGCATATGACCTGAGTCAAAAAACAATTGTGCTGCTGAAATTACATCCTCTTTGACAATAGCCCAATGCTTTTGAAAGAATCTAGCCAGAAAACTATCCGGCCCCGGTGCCTTTAGTGGCCCGATCTGAAACATCGCATCACTGATCTCCTTATCAGAGAATGGAGAGCGCAATTTGGCATTCATTTCAGCCGTAATTACCCGATCAAACAAGGCCACCGCCCGGTCTGCATTCAAGGAAGTATCAACAGTAAACAGATTTTGGAAAAAGTCCAAAGCCATACCTTCCATCACTTTCTGTTCTGTTTGCTTCACACCTGTACTGTCCACTAGCCCTTTAATCTTGTTCTTCCTCGCTCGCCAAATAGCTCGCTGATGGAAAAACTGCGTGTTACGGTCACCCTCTCTGAGCCAATCAATACGAGACCGTTGGCGCCACAACATCTCCTCTCTGTACAATAATTCGTCTAGGTGTTCTGACTCTTTCCGGATTTCCTTCCGGTCTGCATTCATGTTCATTAGATCCTCTAACCGGGTTCTGGATTTTTCTATTTCCTTTACTACGTTCCCAAATTTCTTGCGGCTCCATCCATGAAGTTTACCCATCAACTTATCCAAGGATACTTTGATATCATGTAGGCCATGCTTTGTACCTCCCTCCCGCCAAGCATCTGCCACAACCTCCTCAAGAGCCGCAACATGTTCCCACATTACTTCATAACGCCGTACATGTAGGAGATATGCCCCAGAGGCAATAATAAATGATATTATTTATCTCCGAGTTCATAATTATGTTTATGTTCCATGCTATAACTGCTATGGTTCTCGAGTCTGCAATAACCACGAGGCTCGGAGGAAGACTCATATGCACGTGTGGAATAGTAAACGGTAAAATGTATTCCTAGTCGGGCCTCTAAGACTAGCTCAAGTGTTGCATGATGGTTATGTTTTCCTGATCATGGGCATGTCTATGTCAGTAACCTTGAGGGCATAATGTTAAGAGAACATTTGTGTTGAATCGACCCGACATGATGTTATGCTATGAGATTCATTCGTCACAAGTTTATTGGTACATAACACAGAGATGGTTAACGTTTGCATGATTCCTTAGACCATGAGAGTATCGAGTTTCTTCATGCTTGCTTCATGAACTTTGGGGTTTGTTAAACGTCATCCGTAAATGGGTGGCTATTACGGCGGCTTACGGGTTCATGGAAAAGTGTGTCAAGTAACTTGATAGCTCAAGATTGGGATTTGCTCCTCCGACGATGGAGAGATATCTCGGGGCCCTCTCGGTGTTACGGTATCCATCATCGTCTGGCCAGACACTTTGTGATTTGATCACGGGGATGCCGGAACACGATAACGAGAAAAGAGAACAATACCGGTAACGAGGTAACTAGCATAGTGGACAAGTTGTTGATCCACGGGAATGCCAACATGTCTCACCTCGGGTATTTGTAACATATCGCGAAGCAACAGGGATAGCACACGGCAACTGGAGGTTCACTCGAATATTTATTCGTGTGGGTATAGGGGTCAATATGGGTGTCCACGGCTCCGATGTTGATCATTGATCGGAAGGGGTTCCGGGTCATGTCTATACTTCACCGAACCTATAGGGTCACACGCTTAAGGGTCATCTATCTGCTGAATACTAGATGGGGAGTCTGAGAGAAAATCACCGAAAAAGTTTCGGACACCGAAAAGTTTCGGACAGCGGAATCGTACCGCAGAGAGAGGTCATCGGATAAGTTTTGATGATACCGAAAAGTTGTTTCGGGATACACCATTAAGTCAAATTGGTTTCGGCACATGCCTGATAATTCTTGGAGGATGCCAGAATCATTCTGGAAGCTTTTTGGAATTTTCTGAGATAAAAACCGGAAATGTTCCGGAGCTGCCGGAGCCACTTCAGATGCGTTTCGCAGATGAAAATCACTAAAACCGGAATTGTTTCGGAACGCGTTGAAAATAATTTTAGTGGGTACTGGAAATGTTCTTAGCCCACATAAATATTTTCAGTTCGATCAGACGCTGAAAAATGTCGTCGTGAATAGTGAAAATCAGCTTTATGGTTACTTTATGGAAAGCCACCTTTTGGGGCTTTGCTCCAAAAGATCTTGGGGATGACATGGATGGATAGGAGCCATTTTTTGGGCCCCTCATGGGGGTGTGGCCGGCCACATGGGGTATCCCCCCTTGGGGACCCTCTTGTTCCTTGGTTTCACTCCTAGGTCCTTGTGGAAGGACTTCATTCATGTGCATTTTGGGTTTTTTGTGAAACTACCCTACCCCCTTGGGATTTCCTATAAATAGAGGTGGAGGGGCAGCCCTCCACACTCATCCCTTGCTCTCATACACATGCCATGCATTATCTGGCTTCTTCTCTCCCTCCCACGAAAAGAGTTTCGTAGAGCCGTAAGGCTGTCTGGGTTCCGGCAGGAACTAGTTCTGGACGGCGAAGCCCTGCCGGATAGATGACACCGTATGTGTGCAACTCTGTAGAGAGATCGTAGTTTCGGCCTTAGTTCGTGAGTGCCTCCCGAAGGGCTGTCCGTGTGACCGTCCGAGTTTCGAAGGTCCTCCCGAAGGGCTGTCCGAGTGACCGTTCGAGTTTCGAAGGTCCTCCCGAAGGGCTGTCCGAGTGACCGTTCGAGTTTCGAAGGTCCTCCCGAAGGGCTGTCCGCGACACCGTTCGGGGGGCTGTTCGACCGCCTTCTGGAGGGCTGTCTGAGGAGCAGATGAGGGTATACATCCTCGCGGTTGGGAGGTTGTAAATCCTAGCTGCGGGGATCTGCACCGCCGATCGTCATCGACTCTACTTCCCGCTGCGCTACGAGTCGGTAACGAAAAAGATCAAACCATGTATGCAGTCTCCATAGTGGTCCTGGGCTGGTGCGTAGGTCAGAAAATTTTTGTTTTCTGCTGCGTTCCCCTACAGTACACACCTCACCCTGCCGCCGGATTCAGGCGTACATCGCACGAGGAGAGGGAGGTGGTCTGAACAGGAAGAAATCAAGTGCTTCACCGATGCCTCCGGGAATTTATTTCTCCACGTATTATCAGCCACTGCCCTATCAAGTCTCACTTGCACATTAGCATGCCCACTGCGTTTATTATCATATGTGAATGGATAGCCAGAGAAGCCTAGGTCAGTTAAGTTGCAAGCTTCCAACACATCCCGGAAAGCAATCATCTGCCCAGGCGACCTTGGTGTATCCGACAAATGCTCATAGTCCCACATTACCTCATTGAAATCTCCTGCCAAGAGCCATGGTATGTCATCTTGAGCTATCAATCTTTTCAGCCCCTCCCACATCAGGTGTCTATTTTCTACCCTCGGTTCCCCATACACAAACGTGATTCTCCAAATTTGATCATCAGCGGGTAACCGGACATACACATCAATCCATCTTTTATTGCAATCACGAATATCAACGTACAAAGACTCGTCCCAAAACAAAGCTAATCCACCACTATTACCATCACTACTAACTCCTTCAAAACCCCGCAGACCAACACGATTACAAAGACGATACATCTTATCTTTTTGCTGCCTAGTTTCACATAGGAAGACAAAGCTCGGGGAATGGGCTCGAGTGAGAGCCACGAGATCACGAACTGTCGAGGTGTTCCCCGCACCCCGGCAGTTCCAAACAATGCAATTCATTGCTCCTGACGGGGCACCACACGTGGCCCCGTCAGTTTACCGGCGGCCCCCATCCAGCTGGCGGTGCCTCCCATCTTGGAGCCTGCTCCTTTGCCTGGTACGCATACGATATTGGTTTCCTCCTGACCTGGTGGCCAGCCACCATCTTCCCTTTCACATGAACGCCAAGAGGGTCTGCCTGAAGGGCCAGCAAGGAGCTAATATAGCTAGACAGAAACCTTGTCGAGGCCTCCACTGGTGGTGGCCGTTTGTCGTGGACGATCTCATTCCTTATGTGCCAGCAGCGCCAAATCGTCATAAGCGTGTACATGCGCTCCTCCTCCGGCAGGTCAGCGAGCACATGGAGGAGCCACTCCGGTCCTGTGCACTAGCCGCCGGACGTCTGGGATGTTCCACTGCTGTGCCATTGACTGCCATAGGGCGACCGCTTGGGGCATCTACATAGAGCATGGAAAGTGTCCTCCGGTTCGGTGGCACACAGGGCAAAGATTAGACAGTTCAAGATTACGAGAATGTTTATTTGTCCAAGTGGGAAGACAGTTTGTCGCTACCCTCCAAGCAAACACACGCACCTTTGGAGGAGCAGGGCACCTCCATAAAAAAGCCCAGACGGCTCGTCGCCCGTCCGGTGCCCTGCTCGCTGCGACTGAAGATGGTCGGAGTCGTTCATCGAGCGCCAGCCGGTATGCGCTCCGCACCGTGAAGATACCATGACACTCCGGTTCCCAAGCGAGGACATCCTCTCCTAGACGTGTGCAAGTTTGAATTTGAACAATCTGCTCAATGTCCACAGGGGCAAAATACTCTTGGAGAAGGTCCATACGCCATGCTCCTCGTTCATCCAGCAGCTCGGACATTCTCCGTAGACGACACCGGCCCTGCACGGTGATAGGTTTACCAGAACCTCCATTCGGGATCCAGCGGTCTCTCCATATGCGTATTGATTGGCCATTTCCAACCCTCCAAATGATGCCCCATTTCAAGAGTTCAAGCCCATGAGCAATGCCTTGACAAGTTGGTGAAGAATTAGATGGGAAAACGGTGTCCTCCAGATTACCATTCGGGAAATACTTCGCCTTCATTACCCGTGAGCACAGGCTGTCCGGATGAGTCAGAATTCGCCAAGCTTGGCGTGCCAACAGTGCTTGGTTGAATAAGCGAAATTCCCGAAACCCCATACCCCCATGTGACTCTGGGCGGATCAGCTTTTCCCATGCACGCCAATGGGTTTTGCTTCGACCTTTTTCAGCTCCCCACCAGAAGTTCCTCACCATGCGAGTTAGGTCATCACAAGTTGATGCATTTAGCTTAAACACACTCATTAAATAAGTCGGGAGTGCTTGAGCAATTGATTTGATTAGCACTTATCTCCCACTCTGTGCCATCGAGTCACACCACGTAACAAACCTCTTTGTGAGTTTTTCTTGAATGTTCTGAAACCGGCCCTTGCTCATACGCCCATTAGGAGTAGGAAGTCCGAGGTATTTCTCTTCAAAACTAATATTCTGCACCTCCAGCACCCGTATGACATCTTCCTTATCACCTTGTCTGCACTTTTCATCGAATAATATGGAGCACTTCTGCGAATTAATTAGTTGCCCTGTAGCACTAGCATATACATCCAGTACTCCCTTGATTCGAAGTGCCTCCCCTTCTGTCGCACGAAAGAACAAAAGTGTATCATCCGCGAATAAAAGGTGTGAAATACCGGGTGCTCTGGGACACACTCTCAAAGGTGAAATATGTGTATCTCCCACCTCCTTCTTAAGCAAAGCTACTAGACCGTCTGCAACAAACAAAAATAGAAATGGTGAAAGAGGATCTCCCTGCCGAAGACCTCGCGACGGTGCAAATGAATCCGAGCGGGCTCCATTAATTTTTACTGTGTATCTCACCGAGGTGACACATGCCATTATCCATCTCACCGATCGATGATCAAATCCGAACTGTTGCATCACTCGCTCCAGGAATATCCAATCCACCCTGTCGTACGCCTTGGACAAGTCTAACTTATATGCACAAAAACTTCTCTCTGGATTCTTCTCATGTCTAATAAAATGGGTACACTCAAAAGCCATAAATGCATTATCAGTAATGAGCCTCCCGGGGACAAAAGCACTCTGCTCCGGTGAAATAATCTCTCCGAAAAGAGGCCTTAATCTGTTGACTAAACACTTAGCAATCACCTTATATATAACATTGCAGAGGCTTATTGGACGGAAATCTGACAATTTGACCGGCTCATCAATCTTGGGAATCAGAACAATGGTTGTTAAATTAACTCCGTCTGGCATATGACCTGAGTCAAAAAACAATTGTGCTGCTGAAATGATATCCTCTTTGACAATAGCCCAATGCTTTTGAAAGAATCTAGCCAGAAAACCATCCGGCCCTGGTGCCTTTAGTGGCCCGATCTGAAACATCGCATCACTGATCTCCTTATCAGAGAATGGAGAGCACAATTTGGCATTCATTTCAGCCGTAATTACCCGATCAAACAAGGCCACCACCCGGTCTGCATTCAAGGAAGTATCAGCAGTAAACCGATTTTGGAAAAAGTCCAAAGCCATACCTTCCATCACTTTCTGTTCTGTTTGCTTCACACCTGTACTGTCCACTAGCCCTTTAATCTTGTTCGTCCTCGCTCGCCAAACAGCTCGCTGATGGAAAAACTGCGTGTTACGGTCACCCTCTCTGAGCCAATCAATACGAGACCGTTGGCGCCACAACATCTCCTCTCTGTACAATAATTCGTCTAGGTGTTCTGACTCTTTCCGGATTTCCTTCCGGTGTGCATTCATGTTCATTAGATCCTCTAACCGGGTTCTGGATTTTTCTATTTCCTTTACTACGTTCCCAAATTTCTTGCGGCTCCATCCATGAAGTTTACCCATCAACTTATCCAAGGATACTTTGATATCATGTAGGCCATGCTTTGTACCTCCCTCCCGCCAAGCATCTGCCACAACCTCCTCAAGAGCCGCAGCACGTTCCCACATTACTTCATAACGCCGTACACACCTCACCCTGCCGCCGGATTCAGGCGTACATCGCACGAGGAGAGGGAGGTGGTCTGAACAGGAAGAAATCAAGTGTTTCACCGATGCCTCCGGGAATTTATTTCTCCACGTATTATCAGCCACTGCCCTATCAAGTCTCACTTGCACATTAGCACGCCCACTGCGTTTATTATCATATGTGAATGGATAGCCAGAGAAGCCTAGGTCAGATAAGTTGCAAGCTTCCAACACATCCCGGAAAGCAATCATCTGCCCGGGCGACCTTGGTGTATCCGACAAATGCTCATAGTCCCACATTACCTCATTGAAATCTCCTGCCAAGAGCCATGGTATGTCATCTTGAGCTATCAATCTTTTCAGCCCCTCCCACATCAGGTGTCTATTTTCTACCCTCGGTTCCCCATACACAAACGTGATTCTCCAAATTTGATCATCAGCGGGTAACCGGACATACACATCAATCCATCTTTTATTGCAATCACGAATATCAACGTACAAAGACTCGTCCCAAAACAAAGCTAATCCACCACTATTACCATCACTACTAACTCCTTCAAAACCCCGCAGACCAACACGATTACAAAGACGATACATCTTATCTTTTTGCTGCCTAGTTTCACATAGGAAGACAAAGCTCGGGGAATGGGCTCGAGTGAGAGCCACGAGATCACGAGCTGTCGAGGTGTTCCCCGCACCCCGGCAGTTCCAAACAATGCAATTCATTGCTCCTGACGGGGCACCACACGTGGCCCCGTCAGTTTACCGGCGGCCCCCATCCAGCTGGCGGTGCCTCCCATCTTGGAGCCTGCTCCTTTGCCTGGTACATCTGTTTGAACGAAAATTAATATGAATCAGAGGGAGTACCATTCTTGGGTTATCTGTGTGTGTGAAGAAGCTTTAATGTAGACTGACTATTTGGGTCGAAGTCTATCTAAGATTGTTATTTCGCTATGTCATATAGCGTGTATAATTCAGTCTGTGTTTTCGTGCCAATGGGTATAATGTATTATGTTCTCTTGTACAAGTATTTTTTTTTCTTCTCCCCTAATTTTTTCCTTCCAACAACAGGGAGGTTACTGGTTGAAGCAGACAACAAAGGAGTCGGTTTACTATATGGCGCACTGCCTCATGGGCTCGTCCTGAATTCAAAAAGCAGGACAGAACGGACGTGCATGAAAACCGAACAAGGGGAAAACAGGATGGGTCGGGTCTAGAAGAAAAATAGAAAATCATGCAATCGAGTAGTCTGGATCGAGGGACTGAGGGGGGTAGGCAGGGCTACACGTGGTTAGGGCTGCAAATGTGTCGAGTTCGAGCGAGTTGGAGTTGGCTCAGCTCAACTCATATGAAAAGTCGAGCAAGATCAAACTGAGTGAAGCTCAAAGCCGAGTTGTAGAACATGACTCGTGCTCAGCTTGTAACGATCTCGAGTGGATCTCGAGCTAGTTTCGAGCTAAATGAGATGGGAAAAATCATAAATTTATGGTGATTATCCCAACTATATGAGGCTCAACACGACATATGAAGAACCACTAAAAAATATTACTCCAATCAAGATGATGATAATATAAATTTGTTCAAATAAGTTAGACTTATTCTCTCACAACCGAAAGTCTAGTATCCAAATAAGATAATGATTTGCAATAGACATATAATTGGGAAAACAAATTATTGGCCAAAGACCATAATAAGGCCTAAATCTTTTTTGAATGAAATAAGGCCTAAATCTTCTATGCACTTAATTAAACTTCCATATTTCTTGGTAAATAAACTAGAGAAAAATCATGGACAACATATATGGTAATAAATTATCTTATTTCCATTTAATATATAACATGATCATTTAACATAACTAGTCAATGTGTACGTGCAATGCACATTAATTTGAAAGTATATTGAGTGCATGCGGATATTAGGTAGGTTATTATTTGTGTGTTATTGTGTGATTAGCACTATATTTGGCATGAAACTAACTGCACGCTAAACATGTTGAGCACTCGACATTGAAGAAGTCTTAGTCGTTGGATTGACATGATTTGATGGCCAAGATTAATTGGATCTGCCCCTTTGGGTCTTTTTATATCGGTATAGATATAGATGATATCATGTCGAGCTATCGAGCTAAAATCGAGCGAGCTAGTATTAGCTCAAGATCGGCTCATTTCTCGCTCGAATTACATAAAGTGTTCAAACTCAGCTCGTCTATTTTTGAGTGAATCTCAAGTCGAACTAAAATACGAGTCGATCTCGAGCGGCTCACGAGCCTCGAGCTTTTCTTGCAGCCCTAACTCCAACTGAATAATCAGTACACTAGTACATGGACCTACTACTAACCTGCAGTAGCACTGCAAAGTACTCCCTCTATCCCATAATGTAAGACATCTTTTGACTCTAGTGTATGTGTCAGGTATGGTTGAAACCAAGAGTATGCATGTTGTCACCACTAGTAACCGCTAATTTTATCGTTAATTATGTATGTGCTATGCTGATGTAGCACTGAGCTTGTGCAAAACTCTGAATTCTAGTCATATATACTCATCATGTCTACTTGGTACTGCTTTGGTGCTCTTGTAGATTAAACCCCATGCATCAATATTTCGTACACATAACATTCACCTGCAAAAATTAAAAAGGCATAATAAAAGAGAAACAACGCCGAGCTAGACACTAGTAGAAAACAGGGCTTTGGTTCGGGCCTGGCCAGCCCATTAGTCCCGATTCAGTCACGAACCGGGACCCATAGGGGGCATACGTCCCGGTTCGTGAGCCCAGGGGGCCGGCCGGGGCCTCGTGGGCATTGGTCCTGGTTCGTCTGGACCCATTTGTCCCAGTTCCTGGCACGAACCGGGACCAATGGGCCTCGCTCCTGGCCCACATACATTTGTCCCGGTTCATGGCTCGAACCGGGACAGAAGGGGGGCTTTAGTCCCGGTTCCAGCCATGAACCGGGACAAATGAGTTGCCTATATATACCCCATCGCCGCAGCAGAGCACTCCACAGTGCTCTGTTTTTTCTGGCCGGCGAGGGGAGGGCATTTGGGTGCTCTTGCTCACCTCCTATGCACATGAGGTGTTCGATGAAATACCCGAGCCACACTAGTTAAGCTTTCTCCTCTCGAAGCTCGACTTCCAAACTCCATTTTCCCCGAGATTTGCATAGGTTTAGCGGTTCTTCACGTCCTGTCCCCGTCTTCACCGCCGTCGATCGCCCACGCCGATCTCGTCGCCAGCACCACCGTGGTGAGCCTCTTGTTCTTATCTTCTTTCTGGAAGAAAAGAATTCTTACTTTAGATAGATATTTGTCTAATTTTCTTACTTTTATTATTGCTTGTCAATGAGAACTATGTATGTACATTGGTTTTAATGTGATGATGAACTTCTATTAATTTGGTCACTTATCTATCGATGATATTCTGTAATGGTTTTTGACACACTTAATTATATATAATGCGCGCAGATGAACCGGCAATGGATATATAATGACAGACACACCTCCGAGTACGTTAAGGGCGTGCATAATTTTCTCGAAGTGGCTGAGGCAAACAAGCAGAATGGTTTTATGTGTTGTCCATGCCTTATATGTGGGAATACGAAGTCTTGCTCTGACCGGAAAATCCTTCACAACCACCTGCTTTATAAGGGTTTCATGCCACACTATAATGTTTAGACCAGGCACGGACAAATTGGGGTTATGATGGAAGACAGCAAAGAAGAAGAGGACCATGACAACTATGTGCCCCCTGAATACGGTGATGCTGTAACGGGGGAAGCTCCTGAAGATCAAGAGGAACCAGACGATGTGCTCGATGATGATGATCTCCGCCGGGTCATTGTTGATGCAAGGACACAGTGCGAAAGTCAAAAGGAGAAGCTGAAATTCGATCGCATGTTAGAGGATCAGAAAAAAAGGGTTGTACCCCAATTGCGAAGATGGCAACACAAAGCTCGGTACCGTACTGGAATTGCTGCAGTGGAATCAGAGAATGTTGTGCCTGACAAAGGATTTGAGAAGCTACTGAAAATATTGAATAAGAAGCTTCCAAAGGATAACGAATTGCCCGACAGTATGTACGCAGCAAAGAAGGTCGTATGCCCTCTAGGATTGGAGGTGCAGAAGATACATGCATGCCCTAATGACTGCATCCTCTACCGCGGTGCGTACGTGGATTTGAATGCATGACCGGTATGCGGTGCATTGCGGTATAAGATCAGACGAGATGACCCTGGTGATGTTGACGGCGAGCCCCCCAGGAAGAGGGTTCCTGCGAAGGTGATGTGGTATGCTCCTATAATACCACAGTTGAAACGTCTGTTCAGAAACGAAGCGCATGCCAAGTTGATGCGATGGCACAGAGAGGACCGTAAGAAAGACGGGAAGTTGAGAGCACCCGCTGACGGGTCGCAGTGGAGAAAAATCGAGAGAAAGTACTGGGCTGAGTTTGCAGGTGACCCAGGGAACGTATGGTTTGGTTTAAGCGCGGATGGCATTAATCATTTCGGGAAGCAGAGCAGCAATCACAGCACCTGGCGCGTGACTCTATGTATGTATAACCTTCTTGGATGTGCATGAAGCAGAAGTTCATTATGATGCCAGTTCTCATCCAAGGCCCTAAGCAACCCGGCAACGACATTGATGTGTACCTAAGGCCATTAGTTGAAGAACTTTTACAACTGTGGAATGGAAACGATGTACGTGTGTGGGATGAGCACAAACAGGAGGAATTTAACCTACACGTGTTGCTGTTTGTAACCATCAATGATTGGCCCGCTCTCAGTAACCTTTCAGGACAGACAAACAAGGGATACCACGCATGCACGCACTATTTAGCCGACACCGAAAGTATATACCTGGACAAATGCTGGAAGAATGTGTACCTGGGCCATCGTCGATTTCTTCCGACCAACCATCAATGTCGAAAGAAAGGCAGGCATTTCAAACGTGAGGCAGATCACCGGAAGAAGCCCGCCATGTGTACCGGTGATAACATACCTTCTATGGTCAATGATTTACACGTAATCTTTGAAAAGGGTCCCGGCGGACTATCTGTTCCGAATGATGCTGAGGGACGCGCACCCATGTGGAAGAAGAAATCTATATTTTGGGACCTACCCTACTGGAAAGACCTAGAGGTCCGCTCGTCAACCGACGTGATGCACGTGACGAAGAACCTTTGCGTGAACCTACTAGGCTTCTTGGGCGTGTATGGGAAGACAAAAGATACACCGGAGGCACGGGAGGACCTGCAACGTTTGCACGAAAAAGACGGCATGCCTCCAAAGCAGTATGAAGGTCCTGCCAGCTACACTCTTACCAAAGAAGAGAAGGAAATCTTCCTTGAATGCCTGCTCAGTATGAAGGTCCGGACTGGCTTCTTGTCGAATATAAAGGGAATAATAAATATGCCAGAGAAAAAGTTCCAGAACCTAAAATCTCATGACTGCCACGTGATTATGACGCAACTGCTTCCGGTTGCATTGAGGGGGCTTCTACCGGAAAACGTCCGATTAGCCATTGTGAAGCTATGTGCAATCCTCAATGCAATCTCTCAGAAGGTGATCGATCTAGAAGTCATACCAAGGCTAAGGAGTGATGTGGCGCAATGTCTTGTCAGTTTCGAGCTGGTGTTCCCACCATCCTTCTTCAATATCATGACGCATGTCCTAGTTCATCTAGTCGACGAGATTGTCATTCTGGGCCCTGTATTTCTACAATATGTTCCCCTTTGAGAGGTTCATGGGAGTCCTAAAGAAATATGTCTGTAACCGCGCTAGGCCAGAAGGAAGCATCTCCATGGGCCATCAAACAGAGGATGTCATTGGATTTTGTGTTGACTTCATTCCTGGCCTTAATAAGATTGGTCTCCCTAAATCGCGGTATCTACTTTTCCAAACACTTTTGCCCTTGTTTTGGACTCTAACTTGCATGATTTGAATGGAATTAACCCGAACTAACGCTGTTTTCAGCAGAATTGCCATGGTGTTATTTATGTGCAGAAACAAAAGTTCTCGGAATGACCTGAAACTCCACGGAACTTATTTTTGGAAAATATTAAAAATACTGGAAGAAGAATCCACGTCAGGCGGGCCTCCATCTGTCCACGAGGGTGGGGGGTGCGCCTGCCCCCCTGGGCGCGCCCCCTGCCTCGTGGGCCCCCTGTTGCTCCACCGACCTCAACTCCAACTCCATATATTCATGTTCGGGGAGAAAGAAATCAGAGAGAAGGATTCATCGCGTTTTACGATACGGAGCTGATCTGGAGTCCATTCGGGGCTCCGGAGAGGGGAATCCGTCGCCATCGTCATCATCAACCATCCTCCATCACCAATTTCATGATGCTCACCGCCGTGCGTGAGTAATTCCATCGTAGGCTTGCTGGACGGTGATGGGCTGGATGAGATTTATCATGTAATCGAGTTAGTTTTGTTAGGGTTTGATCCCTAGTATCCACTATGTTCTGAGATTGATATTGCTATGACTTTGCTATGCTTAATGCTTGTCACTAGGGCCCGAGTGCCATGATTTCAGATCTAAACCTATTATGTTTTCATGAATATATGTGAGTTCTTGATCCTATCTTGCAAGTCTATAGTCACCTACTATATGTTATGATCCGGCAACCCCGAAGTGACAAATAATCGGGACCACTCCCGGTGATGACCATAGTTTGAGGAGTTCATGTATTCACTATGTGTTAATGCTTTGTTCCGGTACTCTATTAAAAGGAGGCCTTAATATCCCTTAGTTTCTATTAGGACCCCGCTGCCACGGGAGGGTAGGACAAAAGATGTCATGCAAGTTCTTTACCATAAGCACGTATGACTATATTCGGAATACATGCCTACATTACATTGATGAATTGGAGCTAGTTCTGTGTCACCCTATGTTATGATTGTTACATGATGAACCGCATCCGGCATAATGCTCCATCACCGATCCAATGCCTACGAGCTTTTCACATATTGTTCTTCGCTTATTTACTTTTCCGTTGCTACTGTTACAATCACTACAAAACACCAAAAATATTACTTTTGCTACTATTACCTTTGTTACCGTTTCCACTACTATCATATTACTTTGCTACTAAATACTTTGCTGCAGATATTAAGTTATCCAGGTGTGGTTGAATTGACAACTCAACTGCTAATACTTGAGAATATTCTTTAGCTCCCCTTGTGTCGAATCAATAAATTTGGGTTGAATACTCTACCCTCGAAAACTGTTGCGATCCCCTATACTTGTGGGTTATCAAGACTATTTTCTGGCGCCGTTGCCGGGGAGCATAGCTCTATTCTTTGAGTCACTTGGGACTTATATCTGCTGGTCACTATGAAGAACTTGAAAGACGCTAAGACAACAATTTATCCCTCAACTACGAGGGGAGGTAAGGAACTGCCATCTAGCTCTGCACTTGATTCACCTTCTGTTTTGAGTAAGCTTGTGACACCTAAACCTACTTCTGCTATTCGTTTTGATATGTCGCATGTTATTGATGATGTCACTTCTGCTATGCATGATACTTATGATGAAACTACTTCTATGCTTGATACTACTGTGCCACTTGACGAATTTCTTGATGAACAACTTGCTAAGGTTAGAGAGAAAGAAATTATTGAAACTGAAAATATTGATGAAAGTGATGATGAAGACTCTTCCCCTAATAAATATGAATCTCCTGTTATTCCTGAGGGTTATGTTTTTGAAAAAGAAGCTGATTTAGCTATTTTAGCTTGCAAAGATAGATATGAGCTCAAGAGATTATTAGCTAAATGGAAGCAGCAATCTCTTAATGCTAGAATGAAACCTGACCCTGCTTTTGCTACTTCACCTGTCTGTGTTACTGATAAGGATTATGTATTCTCTGTTGATCCTGATGTAATTACTTTGGTTGAATCTGATCCTTTTCATGGCTATGAATCTGAAACTATTGTGGCACATCTTACTAAATTAAATGGTATAGCCACCCTATTCACTAATGATGAGAAATCTCTCTATCTTTATATCCTTAAAATATTTCCGTTCTCATTAAAGGGTGATGCTAAGATATGGTTTAATTCTCTTGATCCTGGTTATGTGCGTAGTCCCCAGGATATGATTTATTACTTCTCTGCTAAATATTCCCTGCTCATAAGAAACAAGCTGCTTTAAGGGAAATATATAATTTTGTGCAAATTGAAGAAGAGAGTCTCCCACAAGCTTGGGGGAGGCTTCTCCAATTACTTAATGCTTTGCCTGATCATCCTCTTAAGAAAAATGAAATACTTGATATCTTTTATAATGGACTAAACGATGCTTCCAGAGATTACCTGGATAGTTGTGCTGGTTCTGTTTTCAGGGAAAGAACACCAAATGAAGCTGAAATTCTATTGAATAATATGTTGACAAATGAAAATAGTTGGACACTTCCTGAGCCAGCTCCTGAACCTATTTCTAAACCAACTCCAAAGAAAAGAGGTGTTTTATTTCTCAGTCCTGAAGATATGCAAGAGGCAAAGAAATCTATGAAAGAAAAGGGTATTAAAGCTGAAGATGTTAAGAATTTACCTCCTATTGAAGAAATACATGGTCTTAATTTACTGCCCGTTGAAGAAATATATGATCTTAATCCATTACCTATTGAAGAAACTCATGGTCTTGATAACCCGACACAGGTAGTAAAGGTAAATTCTCTCTATAGATATGATAAAGCTGAAATCCCTCCTACTAAGTTTGCTAGCCAATGCTTAGATGAGTTTGATGATTTTATGGTTAAGCAAGAAGACTTCAATGCTTATTTTGGTAGACAATTAAAACAAAATGCTTATATGATTGAACACTTGGGTGATTATATGTCTAGAGTTAAAGGTGAACTTAAACTCATTAGTAAACATGCTTCTATGGTTACTACTCAAGTAGAACAAGTATTTAAAGCTCATAATGATTTGCTCAATGAATTAAATAGTAAGAACAATGATTTTGCTGTTAGAGTGGCTACTAGAACTGGTAAGATGACTCAGGAACCTTTATATCCTGAAGGCCACCCTAAGAGAATTGAACAAGATTTTCACAGAAATAATATTGATGCACCTAGTTCTTCTAAAAAGAAGAAAAAGAAAAATGATAGGACTTTGCATGCTTCTAGTGAACCTATTGCTGAACCACCTGAGAATCCAAATGATATTTCTATTTCTGATGCTGAAACACAATCTGGTAATGAACATGAACCTAATGAAAATGTTAATGATGATGTTCATGATGATGCTCAACCTAGTAATGATAATGATGTAGAAATTGAACCTTCTGTTGATCTTGATAACCCACAATCAAAGAATCAACGTTATGATAAGAGAGACTTTGTTGCTAGGAAGCACGGTAAAGAAAGGGAACCATGGGTTCAGAAACCCATGCCTTTTCCTCCTAAACCATCCAAGAAAAAGGATGATGAGGATTTTGAGCGCTTTGCTGAAATGATTAGACCTATCTTTTTGCGTATGCGATTAACTGATATGCTCAAAATGAATCCTTATGCTAAGTACATGAAAGATATTTTTACTAATAAAAGAAAGATACCGGAAGCTGAAATTTCCACCATGCTTGCTAATTATACTTTTAAAGGTGGAATACCAAAGAAACTTGGAGATCCATGTGTACCTACTATACCATGCTCCATTAAAAGGAACTATGTTAAAACTGCTTTATGTGATCTTGGAGCCGGTGTTAGTGTTATGCCTCTCTCTTTATATCGTAGACTTGATTTGAATAAGTTGACACCTACTAAAATATCTTTGCAAATGGCTGATAAATCAACTTCTATACCTGTCGGTATTTGTGAGGATGTGTCTGTTGTGGTTGCAAACGTTACTATTTTAACGGACTTTGTTATTTTTGATATTCCCGAGGACGATACTATGTCTATTATTCTTGGAAGACCTTTTTTGAATACTGCAGGGGCTGTTATTGATTGCAACAAAGGCAATGTCACTTTTCATGTTAATGGTAATGAGCATACGGTACACTTTCTGAGGAAACAACCTCAAGTCCATAGTATCAATTCTATTGAAAAATTCCATCAATTATTTTTGGAGGTTCTGAATTTCCTCTTCCTACTGTCAAGAAGAAATATGATATTCTTATTATTGGGGATGTGCATATCCCCGTTGAGGTAACATAGTGTTATTCGAAATTTCTCCGGTTCCATGTTATTCGAAATGAGTTTGTTAACAAGACTTGATCAACCTTGTTAGTGGATTCCTTTTTATGAGCATGAGATGGATGAAACTAGAAGGCACAACCTTCTGTACCCTCCTTTTACTTTATGTTATTTAGTTGAAATAAAGTAAAAATAGTATTTTTCTATCTGTTTTCTAACTTATCCGTGCAATATAAAAATACCCCGAAAATAAAAGTTCTCCAAATGCCCTGAAAATGGAATATGATTTTTCTGGAATAATTGAGAATATCTGGCACTGAGAACACAGCAGGAGGTGCAAGCACCTGGCCACGAGGGTGGAGGGCGCGCCCCCTGCCTCGTGGGCCCACGGTGGCTCCCCTCCACTTATTCCTGCAGCCACACACTCCTTCCTCCCAAAAAAAAATCACCATCCAGCTCAAGCACGAGTTCTAGCTCGTTTTGCTGCGATTTTCGATCTCCTTGCTCAAAGCACCTCTCCCAAAACTGCTTGGGGCGATTGTTCTTTGGTATGTGACTCCTCCATTGGTCCAATTAGTTTTTGTTCTAGTGCTTTATTCATTGCAAATTTGTGTTGCCTAGGTGACCATGTTCTTGAGCTTGCATGTCAAATTTATATGGTTCCAAGTAGTTCTAATGCATGATATAGGCTCTAGGCACTTGTAGGAGTAGTTGCTATCAATTTTGTTGAGCTTGGTTCACTTTTATTTGAAGTTACTAAAAATTTCACAAATTTTTCAGAGGTAGAAATATGCTTAGGAAAATGTTTCAAGGTGGTTCTTCAAGGAAGCAAGGACCCAGGCTTGCAATGCGTGATTGTGACGATGAGCCACCAAGGGACGCTCCAGTGCGGCCTTGTGAATGGCCTTCAGAAAACCTTATGGATCGAGCGGGAATCAAGGAAGAATTTAACGCATATTTGCGTAACGCTGATCTTGTGAGCTTCGAGGCAGAGAAGTGCCGCCAATACCACTATCTCATTAGTTCCTTTGTGAGGAGGAAAAAGGAAGATATGTTATTACCAGAGAGGAGGCAGATGAGTACGAAAGGAGGGCGGAGGCAGCTCGCCGCCACGCTGCAGCTCAGGAGGCAATAACTACCGCAGCTCAGTACGACCCCGGCTACAAATATGGATATCCGCCAGGCCATCCGTGGCAATAAACCAACTTAGGCCAAAAGCCTAAGCTTGGGGGAGTACATATTTCTCACCGACATTATATTCTTGTTCACACACTCATTGCTAAATGTCGGTGCTCATACTCTTTCACTGTAATATCCATGCTAGTTCATTTTCTTTTTCTTGCTTTCTTCTTGTGTGTTTAATAAACCTTAAGAAAAACCAAAAAAAAATTAGAGTAGATTTTAGTTAGTTTACTTTTGTTGCTGTAGTAGTAATAATTAAAAAGAAAACCCAAAAAGATTTCATATTCTTCTTTTGCTTGTTGGGAGCTTTCCCGTGTAAATAGTTTTATTTCTTTTCTTTTCTTTGGGGGTCGATAGGAGAAGACCATAATTAAAATTGTTGAAGTGGCTCTTTTATGCATTATTGTTGATTTAACCAAGAGCCCATATTGCCTTGTCTTCTCCTGTTTATTGAATGCTCGCAGATTTCAGCTTAGTCCAATGCACGTGCACTCTTATTATTTTCACATCGTTCGGTCGTGCAAGTTAAATTCAATTATGATGATATATGATGGACTGACTGAGATGAGAGAAGCTGGTATGAACTCGACCTCTCCTGTTTTTGTAAATATGATGAGTTCATCGTTCCTGATTCAGCCTATTATGAATAAACATGTTTGCAATGACAATTAGAGATCATAGTTGCTTATGCCATGCTTGATTAGCTATGAGTTACAATGGTTTACCTTGCGTGCCAACATGCTATTAAAATGGTTGTGATGTGGTATAGTGGGGTGGTATCCTCCTTTGAATGATTTAAGTGACTCGACTTGGCACATGTTCACGCATGTAGTTGAAACAAATCAACACAACCTTCACGATATTTATGTTCATGGTGGATTATATCCTACTCATGCTCGTACTCAATGTCTATTAATTTTATTGCATGTTCATGACTGTTTTCGCTCTCTAGTTGGTCGCTTCCCAGTCTTTTGCTAGCCTTCACTTGTACTAAGCGGGAATACTGCTTGTGCATCCAATCCCTTAAACCCCAAAGTTATGCCATATGAGTCCACCATACCTTCCTATATGCGGTATCTACCTGCCGTTCCAAGTAAATTTGTATGTGCCAAACTCTAAATGAAATTCTGTTTTGTATGCTCGAATAGCTCATGTATCAACTAGGGATGTCTGTATCTTCCATGCTAGGCGGGTTATTCTCAAGAGGAGTGGACTCCGCTCCTCACTCACGAGAAAAAGGCTGGTCACCGGGATGCCCAGTCCCATGCTTTAAGCAAACTAAATCAAAATAATTGCAAACAGAACTCCCTTTGGGACTGTTGCTAGTTGGAGGCACTCGTTGTTTCGAGCAAGCCATGGATTGATGCTTGTTGGTGGAGGGGGAGTATAAGCTTTACCATTCTATTTGGGAACCGCCTATAATGTGTGTAGCATGGAAGATATCGCCATCTCTTGGTTGTTATGTTGACAATGAAAGTATGCCGCTCAAAATATTATTTATCTCTATTTCAAAACCGAGCTCTGGCACCTCTGCAAATCCCTGCTTCCCTCTGTGAAGGGCCTATCTATTTACTTTTATCTTGAGTCATCACCCTCTTATTAAAAAGCACTAGCTGGAGAGCGCTGCTGTCATTTGCATCCATTACTATTAATATATATTGGGTATGACTATGATTGGATCTCTTTCACCATGAATTACAATGTCTAGTCAGTCCTTGATCTTTAAAGATGCTCTGCATTTACGTTTTGCGGTCTCAGAAAGGGCTAGCGAGATACCATCTTATTATATCATATCATGATTGTTTTGAGAAAGTCTTGTCATCCAAGATTTATTATTATGGCTCGCTAGTTGATTATGCCATTGATATGAGTAAACATGAGACCTAAATGTTATTGTGAATATGGTTAGTTATAATCTTTGCTGAAAACTTGAATGCTGGCTTTACATATTTACAACAACAAGAGCAAACCGAGTTTGTAAAAGTTTTTCTTTATCACTTTCAATTTATCAACTGAATTGCTTGAGGACAAGCAAAGGTTTAAGCTTGGGGGAGTTGATACGTCTCCATCGTATCTACTTTTCCAAACACTTTTGCCCTTGTTTTGTACTCTAACTTGCATGATTTGAATGGAATTAACCCGGACTGACACTGTTTTCAGCAGAATTGCCATGGTGTTATTTATGTGCAGAAACAAAATTTCTCGGAATGACCTGAAACTCCACAGAACTTATTTTTGGAAAATATTAAAAATACTGGAAGAAGAATCCACGTCAGGGGGGCCTCCACCTATCCACGAGGGTGGGGGGCGCGCCTGCCCCCCTGGGCGCGCCCCCCTGCCTCGTGGGCCCCCTGTTGCTCCACCGACCTCAACTCCCACTCCATATATTCGTGTTCGGGGAGAAAAAAATCAGAGAGAAGGATTCATCGCGTTTTACGATACGGAGCCGCCGCCAAGCCCTAAAACCACTCGGGAGGGCTGATCTGGAGTCCATTCGAGGCTCCGGAGAGGGGAATCCGTCGCCATCGTCATCATCAACCATCCTCCATCACCAATTTCATGATGCTCACCGCCGTGCGTGAGTAATTCCATCGTAGGCTTGCTGGACGGTGATGGGTTGGATGAGATTTATCATGTAATCGAATTAGTTTTGTTAGGGTTTGATCCCTAGTATCCACTATGTTCTGAGATTGATGTTGCTATGACTTTGCTATGCTTAATGCTTGTCATTAGGGCCCGAGTGCCATGATTTCAGATCTGAACCTATTATGTTTTCATGAATATATGTGAGTTCTTGATCCTATCTTGCAAGTCTATAGTCACCTACTATATGTTATGATCCAGCAACCCCGAAGTGACAATAATCGGGACCACTCCCGGTGATGACCATAGTTTGAGGAGTTCATGTATTCACTATGTGTTAATGCTTTGTTCTGGTACTCTATTAAAAGGAGGCCTTAATATCTCTTAGTTTCCATTAGGACCCCGCTGCCACTGGAGGGTAGGACAGAAGATGTCATGCAAGTTCTTTACCATAAGCACGTATGACTATATTCGGAATATATGCCTACATTACATTGATGAATTGGAGCTAGTTCTGTCTCACCCTATGTTATGATTGTTACATGATGAACCGCATCCGGCATAATTCTCCATCACCGATCCAAGGCCTACGAGCTTTTCACATATTGTTCTTCGCTTATTTACTTTTCCGTTGCTACTGTTACAATCACTACCAAACACCAAAAATATTACTTTTGCTACTATTACCTTTGTTACCGTTTCCACTACTATCATATTACTTTGCTACTAAATATTTTGCTGCAAATACTAAGTTATCCAGGTGTGGTTGAATTGACAACTCAAGTGCTAATACTTGAGAATATTCTTTGGCTCCCCTTGTGTCGAATCAATAAATTTGGGTTGAATACTCTACCCTCGAAAACTGTTGCGATCCCCTATACTTGTGGGTTATCAGGGGAGACTGACTGGAAAAGGCATGCTTGGAGGGGACTCAATAATATGCAGGGACGGGCATTCTTGGTCTGAAGCACACTACACAATTCTACAGAACTCTACCCTTGGTGACCCCGTATGTCGATGAACACAAGAACAGTCTGCGCTCCAAACACCCGGTGCAGTGTGACGACTGGATTACATATGAAAACATCAGGACTTTTAGCAGTTGGTTGGAAATACATCTCGGAGGTGACAACACTGTTTGCGATGAGCTATACTCATTGTCCAGCTGACCATCTTGGACTATATTGACTTACAAAGGATATGAGATAAATGGGAATACATTTTACACGATCTCCCAAGATGAAAAGAGCACCAACCAAAACAGCGGTGTCCGCTTTGATGCAGTAACCAATAGGGGAAATGACACATATTATGGTTACATAGTGGACATATGGGAACTTGACTACGGACATTATTTTAAGGTCCCTTTGTTTAAGTGTAAATGGGTCAATCTGTCAGGAAGCGGGGTACAGGTAGATCCACAGTACGGAAAGACAACAGTGGATCTGAACAATCTTGGGTACACAGATGAACCGTTCATCCTAGCCAATGATGTGGCGCAGGTTTTCTATGTGAAGGACATGTCTACCAAACCGAGAAAAAGAAAAGATAAGGAAGCGAACACATCATACAATGAGCCAAAGCGCCACATAGTTCTTTCAGGAAAAAGAGACGTCGCGGGAGTGGAGGGCAAGACAGACATGTCCGAAGATTATGAAAAGTTTCATGAAATTCCTCCCTTCAAAGTCAAGTCTGACCCAAGCACCCTGTTAAACGATGAAGATTATCCATGGTTACAGCGCAATAAGCAAAGGACAGAAGCGAAGAACAAGTGAAGACTTTCTTCCACGACTATTATGATGATGCCTTTGATCTAGAATATCCATGTAACAGACGAGTTTCCGTATGAAAACCTAATACTTCGAAAGAGATTGTCCGTTTTGTACACGAACTGCATCCAGTTTTTGCCGTAACCCTCTCAACTGTTTAGCACATGTTATTTCGGTGAAATGATGATACCATGCCAACATTCAACCTTTTCAGAGTTCATTTGTAGCGCTTTTCAATTTCAGGGTCATTTAGCTCAAAAAAATCAGTAAATGCATGAAAAATAACAAATGACGTCAGCAAGGGTTGAAAATTGATGATGTGGCTTTGAATGGTGCATTTTGAACACACAAAGAGTCTGGAGTTCAAATAAGTTCAAAAAAATGAAAATTGATGTAGTGCTTTTCAATTTCATGGTCATTTAGCTCAAAGAATGAACTAATATAAAAAAGAATGAACTAGAAAACTTTTATGAAACTCTAATAGAAAAAATAATAAACTTAAATTTATGCAACTAAAATTATCAACGTATTTTCTGTTCAAAACATTAAAAGAAAAAAGAATTTTCATAAAGAACTTTTTTGTTAGAAACTTTAATTGCAAAAAGAATTATCATAAAGATTTCTTTTGGTAGAAACTAAAATAACAAAAACTGTTTTTGAACATAATGATAAAACACAGTAATATTAAATAGCAGGAAAAGGTATCACTCCAAAATCTATTGTTATAGTAAAGTTAATCACAAACTAGTGATTCACACAAATTTCAAATAATTCAAATTTAAACTATTCAAATTGGAAAATTAATGGCACTAACAGAAAGTTTATAATTTTTATTACCTAAAACCAAAAAGAATAACTGAAAAACTAGTAAGTATTTTGCTGTAAGTAGAAACAAAATAAAATAAATAAAACAAAAAAGAAAGCAAAAAAACTGGAAAAAAAAAATATAAAAACTGCCACCTACTGGGCCACCACGGCGTGCATATGACTAGAAACCCGCTAGTGGGGCCAGGATGCAGGCCCGCAGTAGGCCCAGTAAGCCCACTGGCACAGAGAGTGGATTAGGCCCGTAAGCCTGCAGTAGAGAGGAGCTCGAAGTGGTCGGCTCAGCAGGGCTTATAAACCACTCCGACCCCCTCTCGGCTAGCGAGGTGGGACTAAACATCGCACCGCACCGCGCCAGTTCCAGCACACGACCTTTGGTCCCGGTTGGTGGCACCAACCGGGACTAATGGGTTGCATTGGTACTGGTTCTTAGAACCAACCGGGACCAATGCCGCCCATTAGTCCCGGTTGGTGGCACCAACCGGGACCAAAGGTCTCTGTTTCCCGCCTTTTGGGCTGCTGAAAAGAGACCTTCGGTCGCGGTTGGTGGCACCAACCGGGACTAAAGGGTGCATTGGTCCCGGTTGGTGCCACGAACCGGGACCAATGCTTCATGTATATATAGAAAACACTTCGAAAATTTCACTTTTCATCTTGCAGTTGCCCACGACGAAGCTACCTCTTGAGCACTGCGTTGGTTTTCCCTTGAAGAGGAAAGGGTGTTGCAGTAAAGTAGCGTAAGTATTTCCCTCCGTTTTTGAGAACCAAGGTATCAATCCAGTAGGAGGCCACGCACGAGTCCCTCGCACCTACACAAACAAATAAATCCTCGCAACCAACGCAATAAAGGGGTTGTCAATCCCTTCAAGGTCACTTACGAGAGTGAGAACTGATAGATATCATAGGATAATATTGTTGGTATTTTTATGATAAAGATGCAAAGTAAAATAAAAGGCAATAAAAATAACTAAGTGTTGGAAGATTAATATGATAGTAAATAGACCCGGGGGCCATAGGTTTCACTAGAGGCTTCTCTCGAGAGCATAAGTATTACGGTGGGTGAACAAATTACTGATGAGCAATTGACAGAATTGAGCATAGTTATGAGAATATCTAGGTATGATCATGTATATAGGCATCACGTCCAAGACAAGTAGACCGACTCCTACCTGCATCTACTACTATTACTCCACACATTGACCGCTATCCAGCATGCATCTAGAGTATTAAGTTCATAAGAACAAAGTAACGCTTTAAGTAAGATGACATGATGTAGAGGGATAAACTCATGCAATATGATATAAACCCCATCTTGTTATCCTCAACGGCAACAATACAATACGTGCCTTGCTGCCCCTACAGTCACTGGGAAAGGACACCGCAAGATTGAACCCAAAGCTAAGCACTTCTCCCATTGCAAGAAAGATCAATCTAGTAGGCCAAACCAAACTGATAATTCGAAGAGACTTGCAAAGATAACCAATCATACATAAAAGAATTCAGAGAAGATTCAAATATTGTTCATAGATAAACTTGATCATAAACCCACAATTCATCGGTCTCAACAAACACACCGCAAAAGAAGACTACATCGAATAGATCTCCACAAGAGAGGGGGAGAACATTGTATTGAGATCCAAAAAGAGAGAAGAAGCCATCTAGCTAATAACTATGGACCCGAAGGTCTGAGGTACACTACTCACACATCACCGGAGAGGCTATGGTGTTGATGTAGAAGCCCTACATGATCGATGCCCCCTCCGGCGGAGCTCCGGAAAGGCCCCAAGATAGGATCTCACGGGTACAGAAGGTTGCGGCGGTGGAATTAGGTTTTTGGCTCCGTATCTGGTAGTTTGGGGGTACGTAGGTATATATAGGATGAAGAAGTACGTCGGTGGAGCAACATGGGGCCCACGAGGGTGGAGGGCGCGCCCAGGGGGGTAGGCGCCCCCCTACCTCGTGCCCTCCTGGTTGATGTCTTGATGTAGGGTCCAAGTCCTCTGGATCATGTTCATTCCGAAAATCACGTTCCCGAAGGTTTCATTCCGTTTGGGCTCCGTTTGATATTGTTTTTCTGCGAAACTCTGAAATAGGCAAAAAACAGCAATTCTGGGCTAGGCCTCCAGTTAAAAGGTTAGTCCCAAAAATAATATAAAAGTGTATAATAAAGCCCAATAATGTCCAACACAGAATATAATATAGCATGGAACAATCAAAAATTATAGATACGTTGGAGACGTATCAGACGACGAGCCCGCGCGGACCTCCTCGACGCCGCTGATGACCCACAATTGTAGGGGATCTATCGTAGTCCTTTCGATAAGTAAGAGTGTCGAACCCAACGAGGAGCAGAAGGAAATGATAAGCGGTTTTCAGCAAGGTATTTTCTGCAAGCACTGAAATAATAGGTAACAAATAGTTTTGTGATAGGATAATTTGTAACGAGCAACAAGTAACAAAAGTAAATAAAGTGCAGCAAGGTGGCCCAATCCTTTTTGTAGCAAAGGACAAGCCTGGACAAACTCTTATATAAAGGAAAACGCTCCCGAGGACACATGAGAATTATCGTCAAGCTAGTTTTCATCACGTTCATATGATTCACGTTTGGTACTTTGATAATTTTATATGTGGGTGGACCGGTGCTCGGGTGTTGTCTTACTTGGACAAGCATCCCACTTATGATTAACCTCTATTGCAAGCATCCGCAACTACAACAAAAGTATTAAGGTAAACCTAACCATAGCATGAAACATATGGATCCAAATCAGCCCCTTATGAAGCAACGCATAAACTAGGGTTTAAGCTTCTGTCACTCCAGCAACCCATCATCTACTTATTACTTCCCAGTGCCTTCCTCTAGGCCCAAATAATGGTGAAGTGTTATGTAGTCGACGTTCAAATAACACCACTAGAGGATAGACAACATACATGTCATCAAAATATTGAACGAATACCAAATTCACATGACTACCAATAGCAAGACTTCTCCCATGTCCTCAGGAACAAACGTAACTACTCACAAAGCATATTCATGTTCATAATCAGAGGGGTATTAATATGCATAACGGATCTGAACATATGATCATCCACCAAATAAACCAACTAGCATCAACTACAAGCAGTAATCAACACTACTAGCAACCTACAGGTACCAATCCCAGACTTAGAGACAAGAATTGGATACAAGAGATCAAATAAGGTTTGAGAGGAGATGGTGCTGGTGAAGATGTTGATGGAGAATGCCCTCTCCCGATGAGACGAACGTTGGTGATGACGATCGAGATGATTTCCCCCTCCCGGAGGGAAGTGTCCCGGGCAGAACAGCTCTGCCGGAGCCCTAGATTGGTTCTGCCAAGGTTCCGCCTCGTGGTGGCGGAGTCTCGTCCCGAAATCTTGCTTATGATTTTTCTTCGGACGAAAGACTTCATATAGCAGAAGATGGGCACCGGAGGGCCAACAGGGGGCCCACGAGGCAGGGGGCGCGCCCAGGGGGTAGGGCGCGCCCCCATCCTTGTGGACAGGTGGAGGCCCCCCTGACGTATTTCTTCCGCTCAATATTTTTTATTATTTCCAAAAATAACTTTCGTGGAGTTTCAGGACTTTTGGAGTTGTGCAGAATAGGTCTCTAATATTTGCTCCTTTTCCAGCCCAGAATTCTACCTGTCGGCATTCTCCCTCCTTATGTAAACCTTGTAAAATAAGAGAGAATAGGCATAAGTATTGTGACATAATGTGTAATAACAGCCCATAATGCAAATAATATTGATATAAAAGCATGATGCAAAACGGACGTATCAACTCCCCCAAGCTTAGACCTCGCTTGTCCTCAAGCGAAAGCCGATACCAATAAATATGCCCACATGTTTAGAGGTAGAGGTGTCAAAAAAATAAAATACGGACATGAGAGCATCATGATTATTCTCATAACAGCAACATATATGGATAATGCCATATGATTTCTTATGCTCAAGTAATAATCTATTCATAATGCAAATTATGAATCAGAAACTTTATTGAGAACTAACAAACTATAATCTCAGTCATTGAGGCAATTGCAATTTATCATAACATCAGAAAGAGTCTATGTCAGAGCTTTTTAGCAAGTCCAGATACTCAACTATCATTTAGTCTTTCATAATTGCTAACACTCATGCAATATTTGTGGTTACGGAGTTTTAATCGGACACAGAGAAAGATAGGGGCTTATAGTTTCGCCTCCCAACCTTTTACCTCAAGGGTAATGTCAACAATAATAACTCATGCTAACTTACATCCAATTATATATATATATATATATATATATATATATATATATATATATATATATATATATCAGGATCTTTCCAACACACTGTGCTTGCCAAAGGATAAAATGTAAAAAGGATAGGCCCTTCGCAGAGGGAAGCAGAGGTTGCCATGCGCTTTCAAGGTTGGATGCACAACATCTTAATGCGAAAGAACGTCACTTTATATTGCCACTTGTGATATGGACCTTTATTATGCAGTCCGTCGCTTTTATTTCTTTCACATCACAAGATCGTATAAAGCTTATTTCCTCCACACCAATCAATCACACATATTTAGAGAGCAATTTTTATTGCTTACACCGATGACAACTTACTTGAAGGATCTTACTCAATCCATAGGTAGATATGGTGGACTCTCATGGAAAAACTGGTTTAAGGGTTTTGGGAAGCACAAGTAGTATCTCTACTTGGTGCAAAGAATTTGGCTAGCATGAGGGGGGAAGGCAAGCTCAACATGTTGGATGATCCATGACAATATACTTTATCTCAGATATAAGAAAACATAACCCATTACGTTGTCTTCCTTGTCCAACATCAACTCTTTAGCATGTCTTATTTTAATGAGTGCTCACAATCCTAAAAGATGTCCAAGATAATACATTTATATGTGAAACCTCTCTTTCTTTATTACTTCTTATTAATTGCAACGATGACCAAAGCTATGTTTGTCAACTCTCAACAACTTTTAATCATCATACTCTTTCTATGTGAAGTCATTACTTTCCATAAGATTAATATGATCTCTTTGTTTCTTTTTATTTATTTTTCTTTTCTTTTATTCACTCAAGATCATAGCAAGATAATCAAACCCTTGACTCAACACTAATCTTTATTATATATAGCTCACGGACTCGATTACATAGAGGGATCATAAAGCAAAAATCAAAACTAGATCATACCAAAACTTTATTCTACTAGATCAAGATACTACTAATAGGATCAAACTAAGAAAAACGGTAAAGATAGGAGATGTGGTGGTGATACGATACCGGGGGTTCTCCCCCAAGCTTGGCAGTTGCCAAGGGGAGTGCCCATACCCATGTGATTATGTCTCCTTCTTCGGGGACGGTGATGTGATATTCTTTGCGATAATGCCCCTCGGGATACGATTCTCTTCCTCGAGCTTATTGAGTTGCTGCTTGAGATCCATTATCTCCTTACGAAGCTTCCCAGTAGCAGCTAAAGCTCCTTGCACCCAAGGGTGTTGCATAGCTGCGGGAGAACAAGTGACACTCTTCTTCATATTTTCATAAGAAAGAAATCTAACATTGGAAGGGATAACCGAGTTTGGAATAGCTAAGCTCTGTAGTTCCCCCATCGTGAATCCAGCCCGGAAGCGAGAAGTGACTTCTTGATCCTCCTCCATGGAATCTATCCTCATCAAATCAGCCTCCATCTCTTCCTCCGTTGCTGGCCCAAAGTGGTCAGCATTGCTGTTTGTCCTTCGTCCCGATGCCGGATGAGACACCCGGCTCTCCCCGACTGACTCTTGAGAAGACATCTTGCTCTAATCTACAGCAGCAACAACTCGAAACAAGAACAGAAGACAATTGCGTGATACGGTGGTCAAAACCTTTGGGAAATTATATAATGAATTTTTACCGACCAAAATACGTAACGTGCAAGAAAACGGAGTCCGAAGAGCACACGAGGTGCCCACGAGGTAGGGGGCGCGCCCAGTAGGGTAGGGCGCGCCCCCCACCCTCGTGGAGGCCTCGTGTCCTTCCCGGACTGCTTCTTATTTTTCTATTTTTCTAAATATTCTAAAATAGAGAAATATTGCCATAAAAACTGTTTTGGAGTCGATTTACTTACCGTACCACATACCTATTCCTTATCGGAGTCTGAAACGTTCCGGAAAGTGTCCCTTATGTATTCCTCCGGGGTTACGGTTTCAATAACATTGGTTTCAACATTTATAGGACTACCTAAGATATAATGTTTGATTCTTTGACCGTTCACCACCTTCGGATTTGTGCCTTCGAAGTTATTGATTTTTATGGCACCGGAACGATAGGCCTCCTCGATAACGTAAGGGCCTTCCCATTTAGAGAGAAGTTTTCCTGCAAAAAATCTTAAACGAGAGTTGTATAGCAATACATAATCACCTACATTAAACTCACGCTTTTGTATTCTTTTGTCATGCCATCTTTTAACTTTTTCTTTAAACAACTTGGCATTTTCGTAGGCTTGGGTTCTCCATTCATCAAGTGAGCTAATGTCCTATTCTCACCGGCAAGTTTGAAATCATCATTGAGCTCTTTAATAGCCCAATAAGCCTTATGTTCTAGTTCAAGAGGTAAGTGACATGCTTTTCCATAAACCATTTTATACGGAGACATACCCATAGGATTTTTATATGCAGTTCTATAGGCCCATAATGCATCATCAAGTTTCTTGGACCAATTCTTTCTAGATCTATTGACAGTCTTTTGCAAAATTAATTTGAGCTCTCTATTACTCAATTCTACTTGACCACTAGACTGCGGGTGATAAGGAGATGCAATTCTATGATTAACATCATACTTAGCAAGCATTTTTCGGAAAGCACCATGAGTAAAATGTGAACCACCATCAGTCATTAAATATCTATGGACTCCAAACCTCGGAAAAATAACGTCTTTAAGCATTTTAATAGAAGTGTTATGATCAGCACTACTAGTTGGAATAGCTTCTACCCACTTAGTAATGTAATCAACAGCAACTAAAATATGTGTATATCCATTAGAGGCAGGAAAAGGTCCCATATAATCCAAGCCCCAAACATCAAATGGTTCAATAACAAGTGAATAATGCATAGGCATTTCTTGACGTCTACTAATATTACCAATTCTTTGACATTCATCACAAGATAAGACAAACTTACGGGCATCCTTGAAGAGAGTAGGCCAATAAAAACTGGATTGCAATACCTTATGTGCAGTTCTATCTCCAGCGTGGTGTCCTCCATAAGCCTCGGAATGACACTTGCGTAGGATCTGTTCCTAGTCATGCTCAGTTACACAACGTCTAATAACACCATCTACTCCTTATTTATAAAGATGTGGGTCATCCCAAAATTAATGTCTCAAATCATAGAAAAACTTTTTCTTTTGCTGGTATGTGAAACTAGGTGGTATGAATTTAGCAACGATCTAATTAGCATAATCAACATACCATGGAGCAGTACGAGAAGCATTTATGACATTTAATTGTTCATCCGGAAAGCTATCATCAATAGGTAGTGGGTCATCAAGAACATTCTCTAACCTAGACAAGTTGTCTGCAACGGGGTTCTCAGCTCCCTTTCTATCAACAATATGCAAATCAAATTCTTGTAGCAAGAGAACCCATCTAATAAGTCTAGGTTTAGCATCTTTCTTTTCCATAAGATATTTAATAGCAACATGATCCGTGTGAATAGTTACTTTAGAATCAACAATATAAGGTCTGAACTTATCACAGGCAAATACGACTGCTAAGAATTCTTTTTCAGTAGTAGCATAATTTCTTTGAGCATTGTCTAGAGTTTTACTAGCATATTGGATAACATTTAATTTCTTATCAACTCTTTGCCCTAGAACAGCACCTACAGCATAATCACTAGCATCACACATAATTTCAAAGGGTAAATTCCAATTAGGTGGCTGAATAATAGGTGCAGAGATCAATGCTTTCTTAAGTATTTCAAATGCTTCTACACAATCATCATCAAAGACAAATGGTATATCTTTTTGTAACAAATTAGTGAGAGGCCGGGAAATTTTTGAGAAGTCCTTAATGAACCTCCTATAAAAACCGGCATGACCAAGGAAACTTCTTATACCTTTGATGTCCTTGGGACACGGCATCTTTTCAATAGCATCAACCTTGGCTTTATCAACCTCAATACCTCTTTCAGAAACCTTATGCCCCAAGACAATACCTTCATTAACCATAAAGTGGCACTTTTCCCAATTCAAGACAAGATTAGTTTCTTCACATCTCTGCAAAACTCGATCAAGGTTGCTCAAGCAATCATCAAAAGAGGATCCATCGACGGAAAAATCGTCCATGAAAACCTCACAAATCTTTTCACAAAAGTCAGAGAATATAGCCATCATGCATCTTTGAAAGGTAGCAGGTGCATTACGTAAACCAAAAGGCATACGTCTATAAGCAAAAGTACCGAAAGGGCAAGTAAAAGTGGTCTTCGATTGATCATCGGCTGACACAGGTATTTGAGAGAAACCAGAATAACCATCTAGAAAGCAAAAATGTGTATGTTTGGATAATCTTTCTAGCATTTTATCGATAAAAGGTAAGGGTAATGATCCTTTTTAGTAGCTTTATTTAATTTGCGGAAATCAATTACCATCCTATAACCTGTAATAATTCTTTGTGGGATCAATTCATATTTATCATTAGGAATGAAAGTAATACCTCCCTTCTTAGGGACACAATGGACAGGACTTACCCACTGACTATCAGCAACTAGGAGCTTTAGTATTTCCTTTCTTACCACTTCTTTCATCTTAGGATTCAGCCGTCGTTGGTGATCACGAACTGGTTTGGCATCTTTCTCCAAATTTATTTTGTGTTGACATAGAGTGGGACTGATGCCCTTAAGATCATCAAGAGTATATCCAATAGCAGCACGGTGCTTCTTCAGAGTTTTCAATAATCTCTCTTCTTCATGCTCTGAAAGGTTAGCACTAATAATAACCGGATATATCTTTTTCTCATCAAGATAAGCTTATTTAAGAGTATTAGGTAACGGTTTAAGCTCAAAAATGGGATCACCCTTGGGTGGAGGAGGATCCCCTAGGATTTCAACAGGCAAATTGTGTTTCAGGATAGGTTCCTGTTTAAAGAATACTTCATCTATTTCCCTTATTTCATTCATAAACATATCATTTTCATGGTCTAGCAAATATTGCTCTAAAGGATCACTAGGCGGTACGGCAATAGAAGCAAGACCAATAATTTCTTCTTTACTAGGCAATTCCTCTTCATGATGTTGTCTACGAAATTTAGAGAAATTAAACTCATGAGACATGTCACCTAGACCAATAGTAACAACATCCTTTTCGCAGTCTATCCTAGCATTAACAGTGTTCAAGAAGGGTCTACCAAATATAATGGGACAAAAGCTATCTTGTGGGGAACCAAGAACAAGAAAATCAGCAGGATATTTAGTTTTCCCACACAAGACTTCAACATGGCTAACAATTCCAATGGGTGATATTGTATCTCTATTAGCAAGCTTAATTGTGACATCAATACCTTCTATCTCAGCAGGTGCAATATCATGCATAATTTCTTTGTATAAGTCATGAGGTATAGCACTAGCACTAGCACCCATACCACATAAGCCATGATAACAATGATCTCCTATTTTAACAGAAATAACAGGCATGCCTACCACAGGTCTATGTTTATCTTTAGCACAAGGTTTGGCAATTCTAGCAGTTTCATCTCGGAAATGAATAACATGCCCATCAATATTATCAGACAAGAGATCTTTAATAATAGCAATATTAGGTTAAACTTTAATTTGCTCAGGAGGTGTATAAGTTCTAATATTGCTTTTACGGACCACGGTTGAAGCTTTAGCATGATCATTTATCCTAACAGGGAAAGGTGGTTTCTCAACATAAGAAGTAGGAACAATAGGATCATTATAAGTGATAGTCTTTTCTTCAACTTTAATAGTTGCCACTACTTTTACTTCTATCGGAGGATGATATTTAAACCACTTCTCCTTAGGGACATCAACATAAGCAGCAAAAGATTCACAGAAAGAAGCTACTATCTCAGATTCAAGTCCATATTTAGTGCTAAACTTACGGAAAACATCGGTATCCATAAAAGATTTAACACAATCAAACTTAGGTGTCATACCTGACTCCTTACCTTCGTCGAGATCCCAATCTTCAGAGTTGCGTTTAATTCTATCCAATAAATCCCATTTGAATTCAATAGTCTTCATCATAAAAGAGCCAGCACAAGAAGTATCGAGCATGGTGCGATTGTTATCAGAAAGCCGAGCATAAAAACTTTGAATAATTATTTCTCTTGGGAGCTCATGATTGGGGCATGAATATAACATTGATTTAAGCCTCCCCCAAGCTTGAGCGATGCTTTCTCCTACGCGAGGCCAAAAATTATATATATAATTGTGATCACGATGAACAAGATGCATAGGATAAAATTTCTGATGAAATTCCAATTTCAATCATTTGTAGTTCCATGACCTCGTATCATCACATAGCCTATACCATGTCAATGCATCTCCCTTCAAAGATAAAGGGAAGACCTTCTTCTTAATAACATCACCGGGTACACCTGCAAGCTTAAATAATCCACAAACTTCATCCACATATATCAGGTGCTCATCAGGATGCTTTGTTCCATCTCCTGCAAAAGGATTAGCTAGCAGTTTTTCTAACATACCCGAAGGGATCTCAAAGTGGACATTTTCATTTTCAGTAGGTTCAGTAGGTTGAGGAGCAACTCTTTGCTCTACTGGTCAGGGTGAAGATACCCCGAACAAGCCCCTCAGAGGATTACTTTCCATAGTAACAAGTGACAGTAAATTTCAGCACACTATATAAATTTTTCCATACCAAATTCCACCTACCAAAGGCCCTTCACTCCCCTGCAACGGCGCCAGAAAAGAGTCTTGATGAACCACAAGTGTAGTGGATCTGTCGTAGTCCTTTCGATAAGTAAGAGTGTCGAACCCAACAAGGAGCAGAAGGAAATGATAAGCAGTTTTCAGCAAGGTATTTTCTGCAAGCACTGAAATAATAGGTAACAGATAGTTTTGTGATAGGATAATTTGTAACGAGCAACAAGTAACAAAAGTAAATAAAGTGCAGCAAGGTGGCCCAATCCTTTTTGTAGCAAAGGACAAGCCTGGACAAACTCTTATATAAAGGAAAACGCTCCCGAGGACACTTGGACAAGCATCCCACTTATGATTAACCTCTATTGCAAGCATCCGCAACTACAACAAAAGTATTAAGGTAAACCTAACCATAGCATGAAACATATGGATCCAAATCAGCCCCTTACGAAGCAACGCATAAACTAGGGTTTAATCTTCTGTCACTCTAGCAACCCATCATCTACTTATTACTTCCCAGTGCCTTCCTCTAGGCCCAAATAATGGTGAAGTGTCATGTAGTCGACGTTCACATAACGCCACTAGAGGAGAGACAACATACATCTCATCAAAATATAGAACGAATACCAAATTCACATGACTACTTATAGCAAGACTTCTCCCATGTCCTCAGGAAAAAACGTAACTACTCACAAATCATATTCATGTTCATAATCAAAGGGGTATTGATATGCATATAGGATCTGAACATATGATCTTCCACCAAATAATCCAACTAGCATCAACTACAAGGAGTAATCAACACTACTAGCAACCTACAGGTACCAATCCCAGACTTAGAGACAAGAATTGGATACAAGAGATGAACTAGGGTTTGTAGGAGATGGTGCTGGTGAAGATGTTGATGGAGATTGCCCTCTCCCGATGAGAGGAGCGTTGGTGATGACGATGGCGATGATTTCCCCCTCCCGGAGGGAAGTGTCCTTGGCAGAACAGCTCTGCCGGAGCCCTAGATTGGTTCCGCCAAGGTTCCGCCTCGTGGCGGCGGAGTCTCGTCCCGAAAGCTTGCTTATGATTTTTCTTCGGACGAAAGACTTCATATAGCAAAAGATGGGCACCGGAGGGCCAACAGGGGGCCCACGAGGAAGGGGGCGCGCCCAGGGGGGTAGGGCGCGCCCCCCACCCTCGTGGACAGGTGGAGGCCCCCCTGACGTATTTCTTTCGCTCAATATTTTTTATTATTTCCAAAAATAACTTTCGTGGAGTTTCAGGACTTTTGGAGTTGTGCAGATTAGGTCTCTAATATTTGCTCCTTTTCCAGCCCAGAATTCCAGCTACGGCATTCTCCCTCCTTATGTAAACCTTGTAAAATAAGAGAGAATATGCATAAGTATTGTGACATAATGTGTAATAACAGCCCATAATGCAATAAATATCGATATAAAAGCATGATGCAAAACAGACGTATCAACCGTCAGGCTGCCGGACGCCGTCGCCGTCGCCCCCGCGCAGGAGCCCACGCTGACGCCGTCCGCCGCCCACGCCGTCGCCCCTGCCCCTGCCCCCGCATGCCGTAGGTCGCCGTCGCCCGTCCCC
>NC_057802.1:575814990-575887451 GCF_018294505.1 Triticum aestivum
GCCCTTGTCGCCGTCGCCCGCCCCCGCCGACGCCCTCGCCACCCCCGCCGACGCCCTAGCCGCCCCCGCCGTCGCCCTCGCCGGCCGGCCCCGCTGTTAGCCGCTGCCGTCCCGGCTCTGTTTTTTTCATTTTTTTTCCATATATGTATTTTTTTCCATGTTTATATACTAGTAATTATGTATAGTCACGCAGATTATTATGTATAGTCACGCAGTACTAAATTATTAAATTACGGAGGAACAATTTTCTATATGAAGAATGCATTAGGCAAAACCTTTACTTTTTGAATAATTTTTTTATTTGAACATTTCTTTAAAAAAACCAAGCAATACTACTTTATTTGAACATTCTCTGATTTAGGTTAGTGCATTAGATGTTAGGTTAGTGTGCATTTTAGATTAGTTGAATTAGATGTTTTTTAGTAAGTGTTTAATAGAATTAGTTAGAAAAATAATAGAACTAGCTAGTTAAACTAGTTTATTTTTAGTAAGTACTACTTTATTTTGTTTATAGTAAGTGCTTAGTAGCTGAACTAGTTGATTTAATGAAACTACTTTACTATAGAAGTAGTTTATTTTTAGTAAGTACTACTTTATTTTATTTATAGTAAGTGCTTAGTAGTTGAACTAGTTGATTTAATAAAACTACTTTATTTTACTATAGAAGTAGTTTAGTTTTAGTAAGAAAATTAATAGAACTAGTTTATTTTTTTAGTTAAAGCAATTATTCCCGCATCGACGTCGACGATGCCCATCTCGCATCCTCATTGTCGACTCGGCGGAGGAGGCCTGCTTGATCAGAGGGGCCATGTCCGGAACTGGGCTCCGCCGGGCTGTTATTGGGAGGTGCTACCTTCCGGGGGGCGTACCTTGGTGAGGAGCTAGCCCGTCGTTGACCCGAACCTTGTTTGGTGGCGGTCGCATGGGCCAGTGACGGTGCCGAGGCTTCCGGACACCGCGGAGGTGGTACGTCACCGTGTCAGCGAGGAGGAGGAGCACGTCCGTCACTACATGGTTGCGTTGGAGGGCAGGTTCTCCAATACGTGGGAGGTTCTTCAGGGATCTCACTGGATCTATGATCCTGTGATGGTTCCTTCTCTTTGGGTGTCCACCGCCCGCGCCGATACCCGTCGGGCACTACGGTTCTAGCTGTATTAGCAATGCTATATGTATGATACTATTCGAGGTGTATTAGTTATAATATTCGACAATGTACGGACGCAAGAGATGATGTTGTTTTGCTTATTGAATGCATGCTAATTTGAATACTAATTTATTTTATGATTTGGTTTTGCTTATTGAATGCTCCAATTGGAAAACTACTCCCTACATTGAATGCTAAAATTGGAGAGCACTATGCAAGGCGTATGCATTTGATTAGTTGATAGCTTTATAGGGTTTTTGTTTTTGCAGAAATCTAGGAGCCACCTCCATCATCCCCGCCGTCGTCCCCGTCATCGACCCCCCTCCGACCTCGAGGTGAGACCAGCCAAATCTCCATGTCAATATGAGTCCTATAAGATATTTTGAATTGTTTTTGCTCATATTTTCAACCATTGAAATGTAATGGCCATCAAGTTTGAATGCTCCTATGATGTAGATAAAAACATGTATATTTCCGTTCCGGCAAATTTCAGGCGCTCGATATGTCCTTTTTTAGAAAGATAATTAAACGATATTTCGGGTTGACTTTAAGTCTGTCGAGTCTCCACCATATATGAGAGGACGAAGAATCCCGATTGTTGTTGTGGGGGTAGCTTCTCCTTCGTTCCCGTGTGCTAGACAATTTGGTGTAATGCACTCAGGAACGAAAGGAGGTGCTACCATCACCGACGGTCGCAAACGTCAGAGAGGAATCAGTGAGGGAGAGTCTCCACCATATATATATGAGAGGACGAAGAATCCCGACTGTTGTCGTGGGGGTAGCTTCTCCTTCGTTCCCGTGTGCTAGACAATTTGGTGTAATGCACTCGGGAACGAAAGGAGGAGCTACCATCACCGACGGTCGAATATATACACCACGTGAGCTGAGAGTTTTCAAGAAAATACTCGACAGACCGATAGTCAACCCGTGATGAATAATAATGTTCTAATATAGTTTTTTTAGTACATATATTTAATTGTATAAGTTTAATCTTTGAATTATGAACAAAGGAAATGTCGTACTCGGACGACGAAAGTCTCCCGGGGTAGTGCTCCTTTTGCAATGACGAGCGAGGTCTGTGCGACAGGTTCCTTCACCTGGATGAAGATCGGCGCTTCAGCATTAAGCTCCAGGAGACCTTCGATGTTGAAACGGTACGCAACGACGACAAGTATTTTTTCGTAATTAAGCACGACTTCAACTATTTCAACGTGTAATTTTCATCTTTTACAATTCGACTAGCTTATCCCATGCCATGCAAGACGCTATCTCTTGGAGAGAATGGATTTTGAAGACCATGAAAGTTTCGAAACAAAGAAAATTCACCTAAGGATCCATCATGGTATGGATTTTGAAGTAAATCTGTATAATTCTCAGAGCGTAACCCATTTTGGTTGCCCAATTTGGGAAGCACTTTGCAAGATGTATGGTTTTTATGAGGATATGCTTGTCACCATGGATCTTGGTGATCTTGAAAATATGGACATTTGGGTCCTTGTTGATACGCTTCCAATTCTACCGCTATGTGAGTTTCTCAAACATAGTTATTAGCTCATTTATATTGTTTATTTCAAAATAGTTGACAGATTATTTTCATTCTTCAAACAATGTGCGGAAGATGGTAGACAAAACCCACTACACCGATGGCTCCGAATTAACTTATCAGGAGAAAAATCATCTGATCGCATTTTGTACTGACCTTGAGAATTACAATACCTATTATGATACTCCTCCAAATTATGGTCAATACGTGCCACTAGTGCACGTGTTGAACCACAGTAACTTCTATGGAGATAACCTGGTAAGATTTTTTACTATTATGACATCCGTGCGTCTTTTACATACTTTTAAAACTAGTATATCATTGTTAACTACGAAGTTATTACTATGTTTTTGAACAGAGAATCCCGATGGATTGTGTGCCTCATTTAATGTATCAGAATGGTCGCCTTGATGTTTTGAACATACAGCCAGGTCATCCTACGAAACTCACTTGTCCATACCGGATTTCTAAAACCGGTGAACACATGCTAATCAAAGAATGGAAAAAATGTATGGACAGTCGTAAGGAGGTTCTTGGAAGCAAAAGGAAGCGAAGCCCAAGAATTGGAGACAGGATGATCTCCATTCTCCATAATGGAGAGTCAGGGCCTATATTGTTTTATGTTATTTTACCTTAAAGAGGGTATTTAGGTCCTACCTAATACCGATGATCATGTGCTAAGAACAATTATATTGGGTTGGTTCGATGACTATGAGGATGATGATCGTATGACTTGTTATTAATAACGAGTAGAAGTTGTATGATGATGATTAGTAGGACTTGTTATTATGATGATGCATGATGCAATCATGAAGAGTTATTATATATCAGTGGGTGAAATGAACATGGATTGGATTGAAGTGAAGGCAACATGTGCTACATATCAAAAGTAATACTAATCCTAACTTGATCATTTCAATGTAAGCCATGTTTAGGCATAGCAGTAGCATTGGTAAACTAAGCACGGAGATAAGAGAGGACACTTCTCTCTATTAGCTAGCTAACACCCTAAATTAACCCTCCAAAACCCCCTAAACCACCCCTTTCAAAAAAAACAAAAACCTCAGCTCCTGCCAGCTGCTGACGCGTGGATGCCTTTTGGTCCCGGTTGCTGCTACCAATCGGGACCAAAGGCCCTCCTGCCTGGGCTCGCCGCAGCGGCCACGTGGAGGCCCATCTGTCCCGGTTGATGTAAGAAACGGGTCTAAAGGTTTAGGGCTTTAGTAACCACCCTTTAGTCCCGGTTCCCCAACCGGGACAAATGGGCCTTACGAACCGGGACAAATGGCACTTTTTCTACTAGTGAGAGAGGACGACTGAACTACGTGTTAGGAAGGGGCACCATAGTTACACTACCTTGCATGCATCCCCTTTGCTTCCTCTGGTGAGAAAGAAGAAAACAGAGAGTAAAAGAAAAAGAAGCTGCGCATATGAAAAGAACATAGCCATTAGCCGATGTTGTTCTCATCATATGATTAACAGGAGTATGGAGTACTTCAAGGAATTGAAAAAGCAGAGAACTGATCAAGTTGTTACAGAAAAAAAGCAGACCAGTGATATTTTCGTGGGACGAGGTATCTCAACTTTTCTGCTGGTAATTTAATCCTCCCCTACCAAGATCATGAATTACCTCTATGTAGGCATCACCTCACTCGACACTTTACAAACGATACTCTAAAAAAGGACGCTTGTGCTACTGTTTTGTATTCTGTTATGTGCATGCCCTGCTTAAACGGCCATTTGACACTTTTGTCGGCATTGCTAGTCCAGTAGTTTAGGTGGAAGAGAGGGATTCAAGGGGATTGGGTGCAGTACGGGGATTCAATAAATCTCCTGAAATACTCACCCCCTTTGGGGCTGGAAAATCCCCCGCCAAATGAGGCATGAAGTGTAATTTCAGTATGTCGAAATATGAGCAGGCAGCAATGGCACCGTCCTTCTGACAATCCAGATCAAAGCGAGGCACTGTCCCCTTCGCTCAGCTCACCTCCACCCCTTGTACTGCCCACTTGCACCCTCAAGATGAAAGCCGAGTTCCCTCTAGTCTTTAACTTTCACATCTCGGTCTCTATGTGTTCTGCATGTGGTGGCGGATGATAGGAATATGCAACTTCGTATTATCAGGAGGCAAAAGCCGTCACATATACATGTACTATAAATATAACTCTAACAGAGGAAAGCAGCAACCGAGGCCTCCTGTGCAACAGGAAGTGGAGTGACGTTTTCCTAGATACCTCCCATTCCCAAGGCGTTGCACACACATCTAACCCCTCTTGTTACCATGTCAATGCCACTTTCATTTTCTTCTTTCCATGGCTCACTCTCATTTATGTTGATTTTGGGGCTTCAAATTGTGACGTGGAGCTAGCTAAGTTGGGTAGTAGGCTAAAGAAAAAGGAGTGTCCATCAATTGGATAATATACAAAGCCGGGTTTGCAAGTGTGAAGAGGAACCATATCCTATATATATAGATGCAAATGATGTGGGCCCATGTTAAGATCGTCATATTTTCTAGAGTCATGCTATTCGAACGACAAAGAGCACACGATTCCTGCACGATGGTAAAATCCAACCGATCATGTGTAGAATTCAAACGGCAACAACCACTTTATTTGTTGGTCGTGGAAGGATCAGGCACTAAAGTGCCATGTGTGGACCAGTTTTATATTTTCTAGCACAAATGGAATCTCAAATGTGTGCTACACATCAATGATGTTTTGCCCTGATAAAGTAGAGGTGGGTATCTCAGCGGCAGCACTGATATCTCAACTCATGAATGATTTCTTATTTCTGTGTCCATGAGGGTAATAACAAACCCGCAGATCTGCCGATGAGAGGAAGAAAGCTTTTTATAATAATTGGCACTTTTATTAGCTCAAAATGTAGTATCAAGTGGATACAATCAATGATGACCACCACCCGGCCTCTACATATTTAGAATGCACACAGCCAAAACATGAATTGTTTGATAAAATAAAATAAAAACCAACATATCGGCAACAGTAAAGTCCTAAGTGACGAACACTATGCCTATGTCGAGGGAGGTGGTGATCGTATCCGAAGATTATGCTGCCAACCATGTTGGTTAAAAATCCTCCTGGCCACCCTCTCCAACCGCGTACACACCGCCTTGAACAACGGCTCGTACTCCGTATGGTGTAGGATAGACCACATACGAAAGAAGTGCATACAACGGAAAAAAAACATGGAGCGGAGAAGAAAATTTGCATCAAAAGAAAATTATTTTTTTGAGAACCAGCAGGAGCTCTGTGTTTTCATATAGAAGAAGTGAATTCGGGAGCTTAAAAGGTTAACTGGTTGAAAATCGATACAAAATGAGCCACACAAACACCAGCCCAAGGTTGTGTCCCAAGCGAGCTGACGATTCTACCACTCAAGCAACCAGAATTGACACCTATCAACATGACCAAGAGCCGCCACTCCAGCTTACAAACCAACCCAACCGCACACATATCGTTCCCGAGGCCGCATTCTAAACGAGTCGACAACTCTGCCATCCAAGTAACCAGACTCGACACACTACATCGCTAAGATGATCTCTGGAGCCGTCGCTCAGACATCCACACCAGCCCCGAGGCCACGTACCAAATGAGTCGACAACTCTGCCACCCAAGTGACTAAATTTGAGACTCTACAACGCAGATTCAATCTTTGAAGCCGCCGCTCCGGCCTCTCCACATCGACCCCGAGCCGGTGTACCTGCCTAGCCGACGAGAACCGTTGGGAAATCCCAAACCACTTCAGTCTGACAGAAGACAGGACCACCAAAGAGGACGCCCCCAAGGGGGAAGTGACAAGAACGCCGCCGACGCCTAATTGTGCCCATAGCTTGAGTTTTCACCCGGAGAATTTGAGATCCAAATGACGAAGAAGGTAAAGGGGCTCCACGAACATGCCTCCAGGAAAAAAAATGACGTCCGAGGACGCCACCGTCATCGGCATCGGCCGGAGTTGGTGCTAGGCTTTCACCTAGAGTTCACTGTACCCATCTTTATTGCATCATGTACGATCATCTGCCAGACCAACAGTAGCCATGGAATCCAAACATCTCGTCGCCGCCACCAACCAACTCAACGTGCAGGAAACCACGGCAAAACCTCAAACTGCCAAGGCCTTCCCCGAACCACTCCATGTGCGAGCACTGTCGTGCGGGGTGTGGCCATCCTCCGTCCATGGCAAACTGAGGAACGACACCATCGGTGTTAACCTGTAGGCACCATCAACTACCACCGTCAACTGCCCAGCCGCCCGAGCGACCCTTGACACCGCACAACAACCACCGCATACGGAACCGCCGCGCCGGCCTCCAAGAACACCGTAACTCTCTAGATCTGTAGCAAGACTACCCCTGTAGCCTGCCACCACACCCACCGCGCCAGTCCGATGCAGGTGAGCATCGGCGAGACCTCCCTGACCGCCGCCACGCAGCCCCCAATCGTAGATCCTAGCGGGTGGCCCAGATCCTGCGAGGCCGCTCCAACAGGCTGACTAGTGCCCCACCCCAATGGCCAAGACAGGCAACCACCTGTAGCCAAGCGCGGGTGCCAAAGCACACCACCACGACAACCACCCGAGCTCCCACCTCCCCAGCAGATGGCCCTTCGGCGAGCACGTCCCGTGGCCGCCACCCCGCCCTCCACTCGCTGGTCCGTCAAGCACCGCCGCCCCAGACTGTGGGCCGCCCACCATAGCCTCGTGACGAGAGCAAGAACCCCCCAGTACCTTTGGTTGTGGGGCCCGCCGCCACCACGGCGGAGGCCGGCGGCACCGGCGGCGAACAGTAGGAGGAGGAGACTAGAGGCGGCGGCGCTAGGGATCCCCTGGCAACGCCTGGGGAGCGATGCAAGGGGGCGAGGGCGTGAGTGTCAAACTGCTCCGAAAACATAACACAAAAGTCATGCCCAACAAACAAAATCATTTCTACGTTGTCATAGTAATCATAATAAGGTAGCCACTCATGAGGAAGAAACACTTGCAGAGTTCTTTTTCTCATTGGGTCCTTTCCCTCGCATCTCATGATTTGGTTTATCCTTTTTGATAAATCTCTCTGCTATTGGTTGGATGCAATCTTACGTGCCCCTTCCGGTGTTATGATGGAAAAATATAGGCGTACAGTGCCAAGGAGTTTGTACTGCACCTACGTGTTTAGGGCCAATGAAATTCTGCAGTTTGTAAGAATCTGCAGATCATTTATCTATGCGCTTTTATGTTCAGTGTTGCTGAATCTGAGACCCGGTATGTTTTTTTTTTTCGAACGAAGGCTCAAGCAGAGCCCGGCTTTGAATTAACAAAACCATCAATTGACCAAGATTACAACTCCAGATTACAACCACACACCAACTAAAAGGAAAGGAAAATGAACCGCAAAGAGACTAAGCCGCCTAGGAGCAGCTCACAATGGACATACAACAAGCTAGCTAGAAGATGGTCACAGAACACGTAGCTTGAAGATGACAGGGACCCCTTACACACCGAAAACCAAGGCGAAAGCGCTAACTGGCTCAGGAAAAGGCACCGACGATAATGCAAGGCACGCCATTGCCAAACACCTAGGCTTGAAGAAGACACATCCATCCAGATCCATCGTCATAGAAGGCCCCTGCCTCCTCGCCTAGCTCGCAGGCGTTGCACCGTTGAACGATGGACATGCTCACCCTAGAACCTGGATGTATGGCATCAATCAAACGAAATGACAGGGGCGGAACCAGGCGTTCCCAACTGTCGGCGGAAACGACACCTATGGGACCACTAGGATCCCTTCTACGGTTAGCGGGGCGTGGAACTGTGCAAAGAGCAGGTCGAGAAGATTAACACGGGGGGATTTTATCCAGGTTCGAGCCGCAAGCGATTCGTAATACTCTAGTCCTGCTTTGGTGTATGTTTGGTGTTCTTGAGTTCCTGAACTAGCTACGGTGTGAGCCAAGTCCAAAAAGTCCGAATCCTTCCTCAGTACGCCTTGGGCCTCCTTTTATATGTAAAAGGGGTCGCCACAATGGCACACGGAAGGTGGAAAGTAGGTACAGTGCTACAAGGTTATCCCTGAGACCATAGGACAAACGCATTTAATGCGCCGCCTATGTGTCATCTTGCTTTATCCGGGACGGCAAGGAAGCTCGTCCTGTCCATCACCGCCTCGCCTTGCTTCGACACGCGTCCAAAGTGACGAGGAATGTAGCGCCATGCTGGCTGGCTGGCTGATGAGTTGGTGCGGTGACAGGGCTTTCACGAAGATCTGCATGCCACCACGCAGGTGCTTGCCTAGTTGGCCGAGAAGTTGCATGTTGCCACGCAGGTGCGTGCCTATTTGGCAGGCTGGTCGCCACATCGGAATGGGCGCGGGGCAGCGAAGCTTGGTAGGTGCGGGCCTGGTCGTGGCCCCGCAAATGTCTCCGGAAAGGGGCTTTGCCGGGGCCCCGGCAAGGGCCTTGCCGGGCTCTCGTGGGCGTCTCCGGCAAGGGTCTTGCCAGGGGTCTTCGTCTTCTGGTCCTTATCTAGTCTTGCATGCCTCTGGTCTTCACAAAGATCTGCATGTCACCACGCAGGCCCCTCCCGAGCCTTGGTTCCAATGTTGTTGATGGTGTCGGAACTCGCAGGCTAAAGGGTGGCGGTCTTGCTGGCGTTGGGCAAGTTGCCCCGGCAAGGGCCTTGCCGGGGCTATGATACGTCTCCAACGTATCTATAATTTTTGATTGCTCCATGCTATATTATCTTCTGTTTTGGACATTATTGGGCTTTATTATTCACTTTTATATTATTTTTGGGACTAACCTATTAACCGGAGGCCCAGCCCAAAATTGCTGTTTTTTGCCTATTTCAGAGTTTCGCAGAAAAAGAATATCAAACGGAGTCCAAACGGAATGAAACCTTCGGGAACGTGATTTTTGGAACGAACAAGATACAGGAGACTTGGACCCTACGTAAGAGAAGCTTCCAGGAAGCCACGAGGTAGGGGGGCGCGCCTACCCCCCAGGGCGCGCCCTCCACCCTCGTGGGCCCCCTGTTGCTCCACCGACGTACTCCTTCCTCCTATATATACCTACGTACCCCAAATGATCAGATACGGAGCCAAAAACCTAATTCCACCGCCGCAACCTTCTGTACCCACGAGATCCCATCTTGGGGCCTGTTCCGGAGCTCCGCCGGAAGGGGCATCGATCACGGAGGGCTTCTACATCAACACCATAGCCCCTCTGATGAAGTGTGAGTAGTTTACCTCAGACCTTCGGGTCCATAGTTATTAGCTAGATGGCTCCCTCTCTCTTTTTGGATCTCAATACAATGTTCTCCCCCTCTCTCATGGAGATCTATTCGATGTAATCTTCTTTTGCGGTGTGTTTGTTGAGACCGATGAATTGTGGGTTTATGATCAAGTTTATCTATGAACAATATTTGAATCTTCTAAATTCTTTTATGTATGATTGGTTGTCTTTGCAAGTCTCTTCGAATTATCAGTTTGGTTTGGCCTACTAGATTGATCTTTCTTGCAATGGGAGAAGTGCTTAGCTTTGGGTTCAATCTTGCGGTGTCCTTTCCCAGTGACAGTAGGGGCAGCAAGGCACGTATAGTATTGTTGCCATCGAGGATAACAAGATGGGGTTTTTTTTATCGTATTGCATGAATTTATGCCTCTACATCATGTCATCTTGCTTAAGGCGTTACTCTGTTCTTATGAACTTAATACTCTAGATGCATGCTGGATAGCGGTCGATGTGTGGAGTAATAGTAGTAGATGCAGGCAGGAGTCGGTCTACTTGTCTCGGACGTGATGCCTATATACATGATCATACCTAGATATTCTCATAACTATGCTCAATTCTGTCAATTGCTCAACAATAATTTGTTCACCCACCGTAAAATACTTATGCTCTTGAGAGAAGCCACTAGTGAAACCTATGGCCCCCGGGTCTATCTTTATCATAAAAATACCAAAAATATTATCCTATCATATCTATCAGATCTCACTCTCGTAAGTGACCGTGTAGGGATTGACAACCCCTTATCGCGTTGGTTGTGAGGATTTATTTGTTTTGTGTAGGTGCGAGGGACTCGCGCGTAGCCTCCTACTGGATTGATACCTTGGTTCTCAAAAACTGAGGGAAATACTTACGCTACTTTGCTGCATCACCCTTTCCTCTTCAAGGGAAAACCAACGCAGTGCTCAAGAGGTAGCAAGAAGGATTTCTGGCGCCGTTGCCGGGGAGGTCTACGCAAAAGTCAACATACCAAGTACCCATCACAAACCCTTATCTCCCACATTACATTATTTGCCATTTGCCTCTCGTTTTCCTCTCCCCCACTTCACCCTTGCCGTTTTATCCGCCCTCTCTTTTTCGTTCACTTCTTTTATGCTTGCTTTTTGTTTGCTCGTGTGTTGGATTGCTTGCTTGTCAAGTTGGCTCTTCCTAGATTTAGTGATCTTCTCATTAAAAGGATAGAAGAGATCGAAAGCAACGTCAGGAGTTTTATGGTTTTGCAATTTGAACATAATAATTTCTTCAGAAAGAGCTTAAGGAACAAAAAAGCTTTATGAGTTATATGAATAAAGAGCTCGATGATATGTCTAAACAATTTGATGGTTTGAGATCCCAAATTGCTCGTCTTGAGAAGTTAATAGCTGAAATTTCGGATAAGCAGGCTACCTTAGTTAATAAGATGGCCGCTAAACCGGATTTCTATGAAAATAAAGATGAAGATCTAAAAGTTATTGATGTGTCCCCAATTAAATCTTTGTTTTGCAATATGAATCTTGATAATGATGGGAATGAATATGATCCACCTTTACCTAGAAGGCGTTCCAAAAATTCGGAGTTTTTAGATCTTGATGCTAGAATTGATAAAAGTGGGATTGAAGAGAACAATACCCTAGATATTAATAAACCCACTATTTTGGATTTCAAGGAATTTAATTATGATAATTCCTCTTTGATAGATTGTATTTCCTTGTTGCAATCCGTGCTAAATTCTCCTCATGCTTATAGTCAAAATAAAGCTTTTACCAAACATATCGTTGATGCAATCTTATGAAGAAAAGCTTGAGTTGGAAGTTTCTATCCCTAGAAAACTTTATGATGAGTGGGAGCCTACTATTAAAATTAAGATTAAAGATCATGAATGCTATGCTTTGTGTGATTTGGGTGCTAGTGTTTCCACGATTCCAAAAACTTTGTGTGATTTGCTAGGTTTCCGTGATTTTGATGATTGCTATTTAAACTTGCACCTTGCGGATTCCACTATTAAGAAACCTATGGGAAGAATTAATGATGTTCTTATTGTTGCAAATAGGAACTATGTGCCCATAGATTTTATCGTTCTTGACATAGATTGCAATCCTTCATGCCCTATTATTCTTGGTAGACCTTTCCTTAGAACGATTGGTGCAATTGTTGACATGAAGGAAGGGAATATTAGATTCCAATTTCCATTAAAGAAAGGCATGGAACACTTCCCTAGGAAGAAAATAAAATTACCATATGAATCTATCATGAGAGCCACTTATGGATTGCCTACCAAAGATGCCAATACCTAGATCTATCCTTGCTTTTATGCCTAGCTAGGGGCGTTAAATGATAGCGCTTGTTGGGAGGCAACCCAATTTTATTTTTAGTTTTTAGTTTTTTTCTTCTGTTTAGGAATAAATATTTGATCTAGCCTCTGGTTAGATGTGTTTTTATGTTTTAATTAGTGTTTGTGCCAAGTTAAACCTATAGGATCTTCTTGGATGATAGTTATTTGATCTTGCAGAAATTTCCAGAAACTTTCTCTTCACGAAAACAATTGTTAAAAATCACCAGAACGTGATACAATACTGATTCCAATTGCTGCTGATCAATAAACAAATTTCCTAGGTCGTCCTATTTTGGCTGATTTTTTTGATTTCCAGAAGTTTGCGTTAGTTACAGATTACTACAGACTGTTCTGTTTTTGACAGATTCTGTTTTTCGTGTGCTGTTTGCTTATTTTGATGAATCTTTGGCTAGTAAAATAGTTTATAAACCATAGATAAGTTGGAATACAGTAGGTTTAACACCAATATAAATAAATAATGAGTTCATTACAGTACCTTGAAGTGGTCTTTTCTTTTCTTTCGCTAACGGAGCTCACGAGATTTTCTGCTGAGTTTTGTGTTGTGAAGTTTTCAAGTTTTGGGTGAAAGATTTGATGGATTATGGAACAAGGAGCGGCAAGATCCTAAGCTTGGGGATGCACATGGCACCCCCAAGATAATCTAAGGACACCAAAAAGCCAAAGCTTGGGGATGCCCCGGAAGGCATCCCCTCTTTCGTCTACTTCCATCGGGAACTTTACTTGGAGCTATATTTTTATTCACCACATGATATGTGTTTTGCTTTGAGCGTCTTGTATGATTTGAGTCTTTATTTGTTAGTTTGCCACAATCATCCTTGCTGTACACACCTTTTGAGAGAGAAACAATGATTCAGAAATTATTAGAATACTCTATGTGCTTCACTTATATCTTTTAAGTTATATAGTTTTGCTCTAGTACTTCACTTATATCTTTTAGAGCACGGTGGTGGATTTGTTTTATAGAAACTATTGATCTCTCATGCTTCACTTAGATTATTTTGAGAGTCTTAAATAGCATGGTAATTTGCCTAAATAATCCTAATATGCTAGGTATTCAAGAATAATAAAAACTTTCTTATGAGTGTGTTGAATACTAAGAGAAGTTTGATGCTTGATGATTGTTTTGAGATATGGAGGTAGTGATATTAAAGTCGTGCTAGTTGAGTAGTTGTGAATTAGAGAAATACTTGTGTTGAAGTTTGGAAGTCCCGTAGCATGCACGTATGGTAAACGTTATGTAACAAATTTGAAACATGAGGTGTTCTTTGATTGTCTTCCTTATGAGTGGTGGTCGGGGACGAGCGATGGTCTTTTCCTACCAATCTATCCCCCTAGGAGCATGCACGTAGTGCTTGGTTTTTGATGACTTATAGATTTTTGCAATAAGTATGTGAGTTCTTTATGACTAATGTTGAGTCCATGGATTATACGCACTCTCACCTTTCCACCATTGCTAGCCTCTTCGGTACCGCGCATTGCCCTTTCTCACATTGAGAGTTGGTGCAAACTTCGCCGGTGCATCCAAACCCCGTGAAATGATACGCTCTTTCACACATAAACCTCCTTATATCTTCCTCAAAACAGCCACCACACCTACCTATTATGGCATTTCCATAGCCATTCCGAGACATATTGCCATGCAACTTTCCACCATTCTGTTTATCATGACACATTCATCATTGTCATATTGCCTAGCATGATCATGTAGTTGACATAGTATTTGTGGCAAATCCACCATTCATAATTCTTTCATACATGTCACTCTTGGTTCATTGCATATCCCGGTACACCGCCAGAGGCATTCATATAGAGTCATACCTTGTTCTAGTATCGAGTTGTAATCATTGAGTATAAATAGAAGTGTGATGATCATCATTTTCTAGAGCATTGTCCCAAGTGAGGAATAAAAAAAGAGAGAAAGGCCATAAAAAAGAGAAGGCCCAAAAAATGAGAGAAAAAGAGAGAAGTGACAATGTTACTATCCCTTTACCACACTTGTGCTTCAAAGTAGCACCATAATCTTCATGATAGAGAGTCTCTTGTTTTGTCACTTTCATATACTAGTGGGAATTTTTCACTATAGAACTTGGCTTGTATATTCCAACAATGGGCCTCCTCAAGTGCCCTAGGTCTTCGTGAGCAAGCAAGTTGGATGCACACCCACTTAGTTTCTTTTGTTGAGCTTTCATATATTTATAGCTCTAGTGCATCTGTTGCATGGCAATCCCTACTCCTTGCATTACCATCAATCGATGGGCATCCCCATAGCTCATTGATTAGCCTCGTTGATGTGAGACTTTCTCCTTTTTTGTCTTCTCCACATAACCCCCATCATCACATTCTATTCCACCCAAAGTGCTATGTCCATGGCTCGCGCTCATGTATTGCGTGAGGGTTTATAAGTTTGAGATTACTAAAGTATGAAACAATTGCTTGGCTTGTAATCGGGGTTGTGCATGATGAGAGCATTTTTGTGTGACGAAGATGGAGCATGACTAAACTATATGATTTTGTAGGGATGAACTTTCTTTGGCTATGTTATTTTGAGGGGACATAATTGCTTAGTTAGTATGCTTGAAGTATTATTATTTTTATGTCAATATGAACTTTTATCTTGAATCTTTCGGATCTGAATATTCATACCACAATTAAGAAGAATTACATTTGAATTATGCCTAGAAGCACCCCGCATCAAAAGTTCTGTTTTTATCATTTACCTACTCGAGGACGAGCAGGAATTAAGCTTGGGGATGCTTGATACGTCTCCAACGTATCTATAATTTTTGATTGCTCCATGCTATATTATCTTCTGTTTTGGACATTATTGGGCTTTATTATTCACTTTTATATTATTTTTGGGACTAACCTATTAACCGGAGGCCTAGCCCAGAATTGCTGTTTTTTGCCTATTTCAGAGTTTCGCAGAAAAAGAATATCAAACGGAGTCCAAACGGAATGAAACCTTCGGGAACGTGATTTTTGGAATGAACAAGATCCAGGAGACATGGACCCTACGTAAGAGAAGCTTCCAGGAAGCCACGAGGTAGGGGGGCGCGCCTACCCCCCCCCCCAGGGCGCGCCCTCCACCCTCGTGGGCCCCCTGTTGCTCCACCGACGTACTCCTTCCTCCTATATATACCTACGTACCCCCAAACGATCAGATACGGAGCCAAAAACCTAATTCCACCGCCGAAACCTTCTGTACCCACGAGATCCCATCTTGGGGCCTCTTCTAGAGCTCCGCCGGAAGGGGCATCGATCACGGAGGGCTTCTACATCAACACCATAGCCCCTCCAATGAAGTGTGAGTAGTTTACCTCAGACCTTCGGGTCCATAGTTATTAGCTATATGGGTCCCTCTCTCTTTTTGGATCTCAATACAATGTTCTCCCCCTCTCTCGTGGAGATCTATTCGATGTAATCTTCTTTTGCGGTGTGTTTGTTGAGACCTATGAATTGTGGGTTTATGTATGAACAATATTTGAATCTTCTGAATTCTTTTATGTATGATTGGTTATCTTTGCAAGTCTCTTCGAATTATCAGTTTGGTTTGGCCTACTAGATTGATCTTTCTTGCAATGGGAGAAGTGCTTAGCTTTGGGATCAATCTTGCGGTGTCCTTTCCCAGTGACAGTAGGGGTAGCAAGGCACGTATAGTATTGTTGCCATCGAGGATAACAAGATGGGGTTTTTATCATATTGCATGAATTTATCCCTGTACATCATGTCATTCTTGCTTAAGGCGTTACTCTGTTCTTATGAACTTAATACTCTAGATGCATGCTGGATAGTGGTCGATGTGTGGAGTAATAGTAGTAGATGCAGGCAGGAGTCGGTCTACTTGTCTCGGACGTGATGCCTATATACACGATCATACCTAGATATTCTCATAACTATGCTCAATTCTGTCAATTGCTCAACAGTAATTTGTTCACCCACTGTAAAATACTTATGCTCTTGAGAGAAGCCACTACACTAGTAGAAAAGGGGGCTTTTGTCCCGGTTGGTAAGGGCCTTTAGTCCCGGTTTTTTAACCGGGACTAAAGGGTCGTTACTAATGCCTCCCCCCTTTAGTCCCGGTTCTTACACGAACCGGGACTAAAGGCCGTCCACGTGGACGCAGCCTGGAGCTCCACCTTTAGTCCCGGTTGGTAACACCAACCGGGACTAAAGGAAATTCTATGATTTTTTTTTGAAAAAAAAATTTGCGAATTTTTTTTAAATTTTTTTTTTATTTTCAAATTTCTGAATTATTTTAACCTCTAATCTCTAATAACCACACCTCATCACTGCTCAATTTATCCTCTAATCTCTAATCACCCCTCATCATTCCAAATCATCTAACTTCCCGGACGGTCACCCATCCTCTCACTACTCCAGCCTGAGCACGCTTAACTTCCGGGTTCTATTCTCCCTTGTTTCCAAGTCTGCACTTGTTGTTTTCCTGACAATAGTAAGATGTCAATTCTATTAACCCTCAGAAATTTAGCTTGAGCATGAAGTGACACATTTCACTGTTTGAGTTTGAAACTATTGTTTTAAAAAACAATAATTATTTAGTAACACTAATATTTCTGGAATAATTAGTTTGACCATTGTTTGACCACTGTTTGACCACAGTTTGACCATTGTTTGACCATTGTTTGACCACAGTTTGACCAGATTTGACCAAAATTCAAAAAACAGAAATAATTATTTAGTAACACTAATATTCTAGAATAATTAGTTTGACCATTGTTTGACCACAGTTTGACCACAATTTGAAATTTTTTGAATTTTTTGCCTCTCCAGATCTTAAAAGCCTCGTATCTTTTTTTCTGTTAGGTTTTTGAGGATTCTAAAAATGTTTAACAGGGTTCCCCCGATTAAATTCGGATGTAACTTTTCGAGTAGATGATTTTTCATATAAAAAACTTTTTCATCCGAGTTCGTATGCAAAAGTTATGCCCATTTTAAGAAATTCCAGAGAGATTTTGCAAATAAAGTCGAAATTCATATATGTTAATTTTCCCAACAACTAGACCACATATCACATGGGAAACTTATTTTATTTTATTTTTTTGACATTTCCATCATTTTATTTTGTTTTTTCTAAAACTGAAAAGGCGATCCACAGGGGGGGTAGAGTTTGAAAATAAGACCTTTAGTACCGGTTCGTGCCATGAACCGGTACTAATGCCTCAAAGCCCATTAGTACCGGTTGGTGGCACCAACCGGGACCTAAGGTCTTAATGGGCATCGCACCCTTTAGTCCCGGTTCGTGGCACGAACCGGGACTAAAGGGCCCAGGTAAACCGGGATTAATGCTTTAGCCGCACGAACCGGGACCAATGCTCACATTAGTCCCGGTTCGTGACTGAACCGGGACTAATGTGAAAACTGCCCTGTGACGAAAGCCCTATTTTGTACTAGTGCTAGTGAAACCTATGGCCCCTGGGTCTATCTTCATCATATTAATCTTACAACACTTAGTTATTTTCTTTGCTTTTTATTTTGCTTTGCATCTTTATCATAAAAATACCAAAAATATTATCCTATCATATCTATCAGATCTCACTCTCGTAAGTGACCGTGTAGGGATTGACAACCCCTTATCGCGTTGGTTGCGAGGATTTATTTTTTTTGTGTAGGTGCGAGGGACTCGCGCGTAGCCTCCTACTGGATTGATACCTTGGTTCTCAAAAACTGAGGGAAATACTTATGCTGCTTTGCTGCATCACCCTTTCCTCTTCAAGGGAAAACCAACGCAGTGCTCAAGAGGTAGCAGGCTACGTAGGCCGCCCCGGCAAGGCTCTTGCCGAGGGAAGCCCGTCTCGTCCCTTTGCTCTTCACGCCTCTGGCTTGAGCGCTGCTCTGGTAGTCTTGCTCTGTGCTTCCTCTGCCTCGCCAAGCCTGGCCGCTGGTGTGGTTACAACTGCCCGTGCACTAGTAAAGGGGTACAGAAGAGGCCCCTACTTTTGTACACCGACAGGAGCCCCCGGGCCTGGGCCACATATAAGCGCAGAGTGTTGTTAGGCCAGGCCTAGAATGGTGCGCGGGCATGCGTGACGGAGTTTTAACCGTGGTATCTTCTTCGCTAGTTGTGCTTCTCCACAATCCGCATTGAACGCATGACGTTGGGGTCACGCGTGGAGTGACCGCAGCATGCTTGCGTCATCCTGCGGCGAATAGTAAAGAGGCGGCCTGTGCCCCCTCCATAAAACAGAGGAAGCCGCAGGGGCGCGGCTCATTCACCAAGTGGACTCGGGCCGTGGCTATCGTGGCACCCGCGCCCCATGATCACGGGGCGCGAAACGGCCGTTTCACTTGCCATCGGAATCCTGGCTCGCCCGCCACGTGTCTCCCATGCCTCGGGGAGGGCAGGCGGTGGACACGGAGGGAATGGACTTTAACGCCGAGGTGGAGGGCCCGGGGCCGCTGATTGGAGTAGCGGGTCGGTCTTGTTTCCTCGCGCCCCTGGCGGCTGGATTGGTTGATGTGGGCGGCCGCCCTCGGGCTTGCTCGGCCCCGCCCCCTATGAAAAGGGGAGAGGAACATCGTCTTCCCGCATTCGTCTTCTTCTAGTTTGATCCCTTCTCTTCCTTTGCCATGGCGAGAGGGCACGGTCGTGGCCGTCCTTCCATGGAGGCGACTAGGTCTTCCTCCCGCCAGAGAGCTGCGGCGGTCAAGGAAGAGCCGGACGCCCAAGGTGAAGGCCACGCTCGAGGCAGAGGCGCCGGACGGGGCCGCGGTCGGTGAGGCGGTCGATGCAAAGGTGGGCGCAGAAGGGGGACACCTGCGTCGTCACCATCTCCTCCTGCTTCGTCGAGCGGCCATGTTGTGGAAACGATGTTGAAGTCTATCTTGGAATTGCGCGAGCCGCCGCGCAGCCGCCTTCACCTTCCCGAGACGTTCGTGAGGGTGCTGGAGATCGACCAGCCACCAAGGCTGAGACTTCACATGAAGGGATGTTGCAACAGCGCCATGTGGGCGAACACAAGGTTCCCCGCCCCTCATGTGATACTTCTTCGTCGCGGCTGGAAAACCTTCGCATGTGCCCATTGCTTGATGAAGAGGCACGTCCTCTACTTCAAGTTAGTGGAGAGCGACCTGCTCTCCGTCAAGGTCTTCCGGCGCTCGGGACACAGGTTAGGGTGTTGTGCAGAGAGCTCGACTGACGACGAAAGCTCCTCCTCGGGCGACAGTGACGAGGAGGACAGCGACAGCGACGACGAGGGTAGCGGGCGGGAGGATGACGGGTCCGACTAGGCGTCGGACACACTGTCCCTGGGCGACGCCGGCAGCACCATCATCTGCATCGCCAGCTCCTTGAACTTCTCGGGGTCGTCGCCCTGGGCGGCTGGCGTTGGGAGGCCGGGGATGATGAAGAAGGCGGATGGCAGGCTGTCAAGTCGGGGTACGATCGCATCAACGCCTTCGTCACGTATTGCCGGCCCGCTGCCTCATCTTCCGGCTCTTCCTCCGGCACTATCATCACCAGCCTTCCTTTGGAAGAGCGCCGGGATGCCCTCTTGGCGTCTTCTGCTGCTCGTACCTTGCCTAGGCACTCCTTTTGGCCTCCTGCTATCTTGGTTCGCTTCCTGAGGAGAGGGACAAGAAAGGGATTACGGGCATCTTATCATTTTTTAGTTTTTAAGCCTACGGGCATTTGTCAGATTTAAGCATTGTAATCCCCTTACCTATGTTTACATTACGTATGAATTGTACTTGTTCACAACGTATTAATGAAGAAAAGGGTGCTTGTCGGGTTCCTTTGTGCGCGAGCAAGGCTCACACCAAGGATCGAGTCCTTGTCATCCTAAGATAAACACTGTTACCCAGCAATAGACCTTGCCGTCCTCCCGCTTCATAGCTTGACCATACTCACGCTCTTGGTGGAGGTAGGGCGAAGTAGGATTAGGCACTTCGTTTGTTTCCTTGTCACCGCAACTACAACCAAGTTCCAGCCCAAAGAAGGGTTCTCGAGCATAGGAAAGGGGGAGCACGGTGGCCTACGAATAAACGAAGTTTCATACGTCCAAGTTCCATACGGAAGTGTATAGTGGGAGATAAAAGACTTATCTGTATCTGCAGCCCCCGGCAACCTTGGCTTGCCGTGGTCAGATACTTGAATCTGCAGCCCCCGGCAACCTTGGCTTGCCGGGTTCGAGGATGTCGGTCTGTCTCCTTGCTTCTAAATTGTTTTGCAGAGATGCCTGTGCAACCTGCGAACCAAGAAGGACTGGAAAGGACAGAAAGACACACACTCGACCTCTATGTTAGGGGTTAGTTGCCGCTAAGCACTATCAACCCTATCAAAGAGAGATAGACCTTAACCTAGCATGCATGCTAAAACTTAGGGCGCCAGCGCTTCATTTATTTATCTACTGCTCAGGGTCTGCGCCTGGCTTTGTACAAAGGGTTACATGCCTTGCCGGCAAGGCTTGTACAAAAGGTGGTCTGCCGGGAGGCCCGGCAGCCGCGCCTGATGGGTAAAACTTGCGAAGATGTTCGACGTTCCAGGAGTTGCTCATTGGAATACTGATACGTCTGCAATGTATCTATAATTTATGAAGTATTCATGCTATTATATTATGTGTTTTGGATGTTTAATGGGTTTTAATATACTCTATTATGTGATTTTTGGGACTAACCTATTAACCTAGAGCCCAGTGCCAGTTTATGTTTTTTCCTTGTTTTTAAGTATCGTGGAAAAGGAATATCAAACGGAGTCCAATTGACCTGAAAATTGGCGGAGATCATTTTTGGACCAGAAGAAGCCCACGGAGCATCAGAGATGGACCAGAAGAGTCCCAAGGCCACCACGAGGGTGGGGGCACACCCTACCCCCCTGGGCGCGCCCCTATCTCGTGGCTGCCTCGTGGACCCCCTTGACTTGTTCCCGACGCCAACACCTCTTATATATACCCAAACCTCCAGAAAATAACCTAGATCGGTAGTTCCTCTGCCACAAGCCCCTGTAGCCACCAAAAACCAATCGGGGCCCTATTCCGGCACCCTGCCGGAGGGCGTATCCCTCACCGGTGGCCATCTTCATCATCCCGGCGCTCTCCATGACGAGGAGGGAGTAGTTCACCCTCGGGGCTGAGGGTATGTACCAGTAGCTATGTATTTGATCTCTCTCTCTCTCTCGTGTTCTTGATTTGGCACGATCTTGATGTATCGCGAGTTGTGCTACTATAGTTGCATCTTATGATGTTTCTCCCCCTCTATCTCTTGTAATGGATTGAGTTTTCCCTTTAAAGTTATCTTATCAGATTGAGTCTTTAAGGATTTGAGAGAACTTGATGTATGTCTTGCATGTGCTTATCTGTGGTGACAATGGGATATTCACGTGATCTACTTGATGTATGTTTTTTATGATCAACTGACCTTGTGAACTTATGCATAGGGGTTGGTGATGTCTACAACACAACCTTCATCTTGTAGACGTTGTTGGGCCTCCAAGTGCAGAGGTTTGGAGGACAGTAGCAAATTTCCCTCAAGTGGATGACCTAAGGTTTATCAATCCGTCGGAGGCGTAGGATGAAGATGGTCTCTCTCAAGCAACCCTGCAACCAAATAACAAAGAGTCTCTTGTGTCCCCAACACTCCCAATACAATGGTAAATTGTATAGGTGCACTCGTTCGGCGAAGAGATGGTGATACAAGTGCAATATGGATGGTAGATATGAGTTTTTATAATCTGAAAATATAAAAACAGCAAGGTAACTAATGATAAAAGTGAGCACAAACGGTATTGCAATGCGTTGAAACAACGCCTAATTGGTACTGGTACATACCCTCAGCCCCGAGGGTGAACTACTCCCTCCTCGTCATGGAGAGCGCCGGGATGATGAAGATGGCCACCGGTGAGGGATCCCCCCCTCCGGAAGGGTGCCGGAACAGGGCCCCGGTTGGTTTTTGGTGGCTACAGAGGCTTGCGGCGGCGGAACTCCCGATCTATTCTGTTCCCCGATGGTTTTAGGGTATATTGGTATATATAGGAGGAAGAAATACGTCAGGGGAGCCACGAGGGGCCCACGAGGATGGAGGGCGCGCCCAGGGGGGTGGGCGCGCCCCCCTGCCTCGTGTCCTCCTCGTTGATTCCCTGACATGCACTCCAAGTCCCCTGGATTGCTTCCGTTCCAAAAATAACTTTCCCGAAGGTTTCATTCCGTTTGGACTCTGTTTGATATTCCTTTTCTGCGAAACACTGAAACAAGGGAAAAAACGGAAACTGGCACTGGGCTCTGGGTTAATAAGTTAGTCCCAAAAGTGTTTAATAAAGCCCATAAACATCCAAAACAGATAATATAATAGCATGGAACAATAAAAAATTATAGATACATTGGAGACATATCAGCATCCCCAAGCTTATTCCTGCTCGACCTCGAGTAGGTAAATGATAAAAACAGAATTTTTGATGTGGAATGCTACCTAACATATTTCTTAATGTAGTTTTCTTTATTGTGGCATGAATATTCAGATCCATAAGATTCAAGACAAAAGTTTAATATTGACATGAAAACAATAATACTTCAAGCATACTAACAAAGTAATCATGTCTTCTCAAAATAACATGGCCAAAGTAAGCTATCCCTACAAAATCATATAGTCTGGCTATGCTCTATCTTCATCACACAAAATATTTAAATCATGCACAACCCCGATGACAAGCCAAGCAATTGTTTCATACTTTTGATGTTCTCAAACTTTTTCAATCTTCATGCAATACATGAGCGTGAGCCATGGACATAACACTATAGGTGGAATAGAATGGTGGTTGTGGAGAAGACAAAAAGGAGAAGATAGTCTCACATCAACTAGGCGTATCAACGGGCTATGGAGATGCCCATCAACAGATATCAATGTGAGGGAGTAGGGATTGCCATGCAACGGATGCACTAGAACTATAAGTATATGAAAGCTCAACAAAAGAAACTAAGTGGGTGTGCATCCAACTTGCTTGCTCATGAAGACCTAGGGCATTTTGAGGAAGCCCATCATTGGAATATACAAGCCAAGTTCTATAATGAAAAATTCCCACTAGTATATGAAAGTGACAACATAGGAGACTCTCTATCATGAAGATCACGGTGCTACTTTGAAGCACAAGTGTGGTAAAATGATAGTAGCATTGTCCCTTCTCTCTTTTTCTCTCATTTTTTTTGGGCCTTTTCTCTTTTTTTATGGCCTTTTTTTTTCTTTTTCTTCTTCTTTTTTTATTTTTCGTCCGGAGTCTCATCCCGACTTGTGGGGGAATCATAGTCTCCATCATCCTTTCCTTACTGGGACAATGCTCTAATAATGATGATCATCACACTTTTATTTTCTTACAACTCATGAATTACAACTCGATTCTTAGAACAAAATATGACTCTATATGAATGCCTCCGGCGATGTACCGGGATGTGCAATGACTCATGCGTGACATGTATGAAAGAATTATGAAAGGTGGCTTTGCAACAAATACGATGTCAACTACATGCTCATGCCCAGCAATATGACAATGATGAAGCGTGTCATAATAAACGGAACGGTGGTAAGTTGCATGGCAATATATCTCGGAATGGCTATGGAGATGCCATGATAGGTAGGTATGGTGGCTGTTTTGAGGAAGGTATATGGTGGGTGTATCATACCGGCGAAAGTGCGCAGTATTAGAGAGGCTAGCAATGGTGGAAGGGTGAGAGTGCGTATAATCCATGGACTCAACATTAGTCATAAAGAACTCACATACTTATTGCAAAAATCTATTAGTTATCGAAACAAATTACTACGTGCATGCTCCTAGGAGGATAGATTGGTAGGAAAAGACCATCGCTCGTCCCCGACCGCCACTCATAAGGAAGACAATCATAAATAAATCATGCTCCGACTTCATCACATAACAGTTCACCATACGTGCATGCTACGGGAATCACAAACTTTAACAAAACTATCTCTCAAATTCACAACTACTCTACAAGCATGACTCTATATATGAAAGTATTCACCATCTTCATGTCTCAAAACAATCATAAGGAATCAAACTTCTCATAGTATTCAATGCACTTTATATGAAAGTTTTTATTATATCCCTCTTGGATGCCCATCATATTAGGACTAAATTCATAACCAAAGCAAATTACCATGCTGTTTAGGACTCTAAAACTAATATAAGTGAAGCATGAGAGTTCATCTATTTCTTCAAAATAAAACCACCGCCGTGCTCTAAAAGATATAAGTGAAGCACTAGAGCAAACGACAAACTACTCCGAAAGATATAAGTGAAGATCAATGAGTAGTCGAATAATTATGCAACTATGCGAACACTCTCTGACATTTAAGAATTTCAGATCTTTTTGATATTTTATTCAAACAGAAAGCAAAACAAAAGAAAATAAAATGACGCTCCAAGCAAAACACATATCATGTGGTGAATAAAAATATTGCTCCAAGTAAAGTTACCGATGAACAAAGATGAAAGAGGGGATTCCTTCCGGGGCATCCCCAAGCTTAGGCTTTTGGTTGTCCTTGAATATTACCTTGGGGTGCCTTGGGCATCCCCAAGCTTAGGCTCTTGCCACTCCTTATTCCATAGTCCATCGAATCTTTACCCAAAACTTGAAAACTTCACAACACAAAACTCAACAGCAAACTCGTAAGCTCCGTTAGCGAAAGAAAACAAAACACCACTTCAAGGTACTGTAATGGACCCATTCTTTATTTGTATTGTTGTTAAATCTACTTTATTCCAACTTCTCTATGGTTTATAAACTATTTTACTAGCCATAGTTTCATCAAAATAAGCAAACAACACACGAAAAACAGAATCTGTCAAAAACAGAACAGTCTGTAGTAATATGTATCAAAAATATACTTTTGGAACTCGAAAAAAATCTACCAAAATAGGAAGACCTAGATAATTTGTTTATTGATCTACTGCAATTGGAATCATTATTTTATCATGTTCTGGTGATTTTTAACAATTGTTTTCGTGAACAGAAAGTTTCTGGAATTTTCAGCAAGAGCAAATAACTATCATCCAAGAAGATCCTATAAGTCTTACTTGGCACAAACACTAATTAAAACATAAAACCACATCTAACCAGAGGCTAGATCAAAAATTTATTACTAGACATAACCAAAAAGCAAGAAATAAAAATAAAATTGGGTTGCCTCCCAACAAGCGCTATTGTTTAACGCCCCTAGCTAGGCATGATGATTTCAATGACGCTCACATAAAAGATAAGAATTGAAACATAAAGAGAGCATCATGAAGAATATGACTAGCACATTTAAGTCTAACCCACTTCCTATGCATAGGGATTTTGTGATAAAACTACTTATGGGAACAATAATCAACTAGCATAGGAAGGCAAAACAAGCATAACTTTAAAACTTTAAGCACATAGAGAGGAAACTTGATATTATTGCAATTCCTACAAGCATACATTCCTCCCTCATAATAACTTTTAGTAGCATCATTAATGAATTCAACAATATAACCTGCACCTAAAGCATTCTTTTCATGATCTACTTGCATAGAAATTTTACTACTCTCCACATAAGCAAAATTCTTCTCATTCGGAATAGTGGGAGTATCGTAAGAGGCTTGAATACTATAAATTGTTTCCACATTAAAAGAGTAATGTTCAGCAAAAGGGTAATCATAATCATGACAAGTTTTATAAATATAATCATCACTACTTTTTATAGCATAAGTTTCATCACAATAATCATCATAAGTTGCAACTTTGTTCTCATCATAATTGATTGAAACCTCTTCCAAGATAGTGGACTCATCACTAAATAAAGTCATGACCTCTCCAAATCCACTTTCATAAATATTATAAGATTCAACATCCTCCAAAATAGTGGGATCATTACTTCCTAAAGTTGACACTCTTCCAAACCCACTTTCATCAATATAATCATCATAAGTAGGAGGCATGCTATCATCATTATAAATTTGCATATCAAAACTTGGGAGGCTAATAACATCATCTTCATTAAACATAGCATCCCCAAGCTTGGGACAAACATTAATTTCAGCAAATATATTCTCAAATATGTCATCCTGATCAAACATAGCTTCCCCAAGCTTGGGCCTTTTCATATCATAAGCATAATCGTTCTCATCATTAATAGTATGGATAGCACCAATAGTATAGCAATTATCATCATCACAATGAGTAGTACGAGCAACATCATTTGGGAGGGATACCTTTTTACCTTTGCTTCTCCGTTTTTTCTTTTTCTTCTTCACATCATGTGCGGGTTTATCCCTATTTTTGAGCTCCTTATTGATGAGATTGGTTGAATAGAAAGCTCCTCCTCGTTACCTGATTCATCATAAGAAATAATAGGAGGATATTGGAAAGTCTCTTCCCTTTCATTAGTATTCTCTTCATCCTCTATTTGTTTTCCTTTCTTTATGTAATTGGCAATATAAGGATTTTCAATGCAATTCACCGCACAATACATATAAATTTCCTCTAGATCAAAATTAAGAAGTTTATCACGGGCAAATACTGGAAGGTAGTTAGTTATACGTTTCATTTCTTCATAACCCATAAGCAAACTAAGTTCATTATGATGTGCAAGGGAAATAAAGTCATCACAATTTTTGGACACGATTAGATCATGAAACAATTTGCATCCGATAGTTAAATGACCACGTTCATTGCAAAGTTCACAAGTACGGCCAAGAAAATTTAAATTTTCAGCACAAACATCTAGCCTTTCTTGCAACCATTTAGTTTCTAAGTACTTATGCCTCTTACAAAATCTATCTTCCCTTTTTGGTATGTATTTGCAAATTCTATGCACTCCACAGAAATCGACATGCTTATAGGAGACATTTTCATCATAACTAGTGCAATCATCATTATTACTATGGATATTCAAGGAGTTCATACTAACAACATTGCAATCATGCTCATTTTTCAAAGATTTAGTGCCAAACATTTTAATGCATTCTTTTTCTAACACTTTGGCACAATTTTCCTTTCCATCATACTCACGAAAGATATTAAAAAGATGAAGCGTATGAGACAAACTCAATTCCATTTTTTGTAGATTTCTTTTATTGACTAACTAGTGATAAAACAAGAAACTAAAAGATTCGATTGCAAGATCTAAAGATATACCTTCAAGCACTCACCTCCCCGGCAACGGCGCCAGAAAAGAGCTTAGTTGACGGGGTGTGAGTGTCGCTTACCTAGCCTCCCCGGCAACGGCGCCAGAAAAGAGCTTGACGTCTACTACACAACCTTCTTCTTGTAGACGTTGTTGGGCCTCCAAGTGCAGAGGTTTGTAGGACAGTAGCAAATTTCCCTCAAGTGGATGACCTAAGGTTTATCAATACGTGGGAGGCGTAGGATGAAGATGGTCTCTCTCAAGCAACCCTGCAACCAAATAACAAAGAGTCTCTTGTGTCCCCAACACACCCAATACAATGGTAAATTGTATAGGTGCACTAGTTCGGCGAAGAGATGGTGATACAAGTGCAATATGGATGGTAGATATGAGTTTTTGTAATCTGAAAATATAAAAACAGCAAGGTAACTAATGATAAAAGTGAGCACAAGCGGTATTGCAATGCGTTGAAACAAGGCCTAGGGTTCATACTTTCACAAGTTCAAGTTCTCTCAACAATAATAACATAATTGGACCATATAAATATCCCTCAACATGCAACAAAGAGTCACTCCAAAGTCACTAATAGCGGAGAACAAACGAAGAGATTATGGTAGGGTACGAAACCATCACAAAGTTATCCTTTCTGATCTATAGCTACCTCTTGAGCACTCCGTTGGTTTTCCCTTGAAGAGGAAAGGGTGATGCAGCAAAGTAGCATAAGTATTTCCCTCAGTTTTTGAGAACCAAGGTATCAATCCAGTAGGAGGCTACGCGCGAGTCCCTCGCACCTACACAAAACAAATAAATCCTCGCAACCAACGCGATAAGGGGTTGTCAATCCCTACACGGTCACTTACGAGTGTGAGATCTGATAGATATGATAGGATAATATTTTTGGTATTTTTATGATAAAGATGCAAAGCAAAATAAAAAGCAAAGGAAATAACTAAGTGTTGGAAAATTAATATGATGAAGATAGACCCGGGGGCCATAGGTTTCACAAGTGGCTTCTCTCAAGAGCATAAGTATTTTACGGTGGGTGAACAAATTACTGTTGAGCAATTGACAGAATTGAGCATAGTTATGAGAATATCTAGGTATGATTATGTATATAGGCATCACGTCCGAGACAAGTAGATCGACTCCTGCCTGCATCTACTACTATTACTCCACACATCGACCGCTATCCAGCATGCATCTAGAGTATTAAGTTCATAAGAACAGAGTAACGCCTTAAGCAAGATGACATGATGTAGAGGGATAAATTCATGCAATATGATAAAAAACCCCATCTTGTTATCCTCTATGGCAACAATACTATACATGCCTTGCTGCCCCTACTGTCACTGGGAAAGGACACCACAAGATTGAACCCAAAGCTAAGCACTTCTCCCATTGCAAGAAAGATCAATCTAGTAGGCCAAACCAAACTGATAATTCGAAGAGACTTGCAAAGATAACCAATCATACATAAAAGAATTCAGAAGATTTCAAATATTGTTCATAGATAAACTTGATCATAAACCCACAATTCATCGGTCTCAACAAACACACCGCAAAAGAAGATTACATCGAATAGATCTCCACGAGAGAGGGGGAGAACATTGTATTGAGATCCAAAAAGAGAGAGGAAGCCATCTAGCTAATAACTATGGACCCGAAGGTCTGATGTAAACTACTCACACTTCATCGGAGGGGCTATGGTGTTGATGTAGAAGCCCTCCGTGATCGATGCCCCTTCCGGCGGAGCTCCAGAACAGGCCCCAAGATGGGATCTCGTGGGTACAGAAGGTTGCGGCGATGGAATTAGGTTTTTGGCTCCGTATCTGATCGTTTGGGGGTACGTAGGTATATATAGGAGGAAGGAGTACGTCGGTGGAGCAACAGGGGGCCCACGAGGGTGGAGGGCGCGCCCTAGGGGGGTAGGCGCGCCCCCTACCTCGTGGCCTCCTCTTTTGTTTCTTGACGTAGGGTCCAAGTCTCCTGGATCTTGTTCGTTCCAAAAATCACGTTCCCGAATGTTTCATTCCGTTTGGACTCCGTTTGATATTCTTTTTCTGCGAAACTCTGAAATAGGCAAAAAACAGCAATTCTGGGCTGGGCCTCCGGTTAATAGGTTAGTCCCAAAAATAATATAAAAGTGAATAATGAAGCCCAATAATGTCCAAAACAGAAGATAATATAGCATGGAGCAATCAAAAATTATAGATACGTTGGAGACGTATCATCTATCTATTCAAGAGTCTGTAGTAAAATAACATGTAGCTATTCTTTCCGTTCGATCTATCATAGAGTTCATACTATAATAACACCTTAAGACACAAATCAACCAAAACCCTAATGTCACCTAGATACTCCAATGTCACCTCAAGTATCCGTGGGTATGATTATATGGTATGCATCACACAATCTCAGATTCATCTATTCAACTGACACAAAAGTACTTCAAAGAGTGCCCCAAAGTTTCTACCGGAGAGTCAAGATGAAAACGTGTGCCAACCCCTATGCATAGGTTCATGGGCGGAACCCGCAAGTTGATCACCAAAACATCAAGTGGATCACATGATATCCCATTGTCACCACAGATAAGCACGGCAAGACATACATCAAGTGTTCTCAAATCCTTAAAGACTCAATCCGATAAGATAACTTCAAAGGGAAAACTCAATCCATTACAAGAGAGTAGAGGTGGAGAAACATCATAAGATCCAACTATAATAGCAAAGCTCACGATACATCAAGATCGTGCCAAATCAAGAACACGAGAGAGAGAGAGAGATCAAACACATAGCTACTGGTACATACCCTCAGCCCCGAGGGTGAACTACTCCCTCCTCGTCATGGAGAGCGCCGGGATGATGAAGATGGCCACCGGTGAGGGATCCCCCCCCCTCTGGCAGGGTGCCGGAACAGGGTCCCGATTGGTTTTTGGTGGCTACAGAGGCTTGCGGCGGCGGAACTCCCGATCTATTCTGTTCCCCAATGGTTTTAGGGTATATTGGTATATATAGGAGGAAGAAATATGTCAGGGGTGCCACGAGGGTGGAGGGCACGCCCAGGGGTGTGGCCGCGCCCCCCTGCCTCGTGCCCTCCTCGTTGATTCCCTAGCGTGCACTCCAAGTCCCCTGGATTGCTTCCGTTCCAAAAATAACTTTCCCGAAGGTTTTATTCCGTTTGGACTCTGTTTGATATTCATTTTCTGCGAAACACTTACACAAGGGAAAAACCAGAAACTGGCACTTGGCTCTGGGTTAATAAGTTAGTCCCAAAAGTGTTTAATAAAGCCCATGAACATCCAAAACAGATAATATAATAGCATGGAACAATCAAAAATTATAGATACGTTGGAGACGTATCAGTTGGCACACGTTTTCGTCTTGACTCTCCGGTAGAAACTTTGGGGCACTCTTTGAAGTTCTTTATGTTGGTTGAATAGATGAATCTGAGATTGTGTGATGCATATCGTATAATCATACCCGCGGATACTTGTGGCGACATTGGAGTATCTAGTGACATTATGGTTTTGGTTGATTTGTGTTTTAAGGTGTTATTCTAGTACGAACTCTAGGATAGATCGAACGGAAAGAATAGCTTCGTGTTATTTTACTCTTGAATAGATCGATCAGAAAGGATAACTTTGAGGTGGTTTCGTACCCTACAATAATCTCTTCGTTTGTTCTCCACTATTAGTGACTTTGGAGTGACTCTTTGTTGCATGTTGAGGGATAGTTATATGATCTAATTAAGTTATTATTGTTGAGAGAACTTGCACTAGTGAAACTATGAACCCTAGGCCTTGTTTCCACGCATTGCAATACCATTTGTGCTCACTTTTATCATTAGTTACCTTGCTGTTTTTATATTTTTCAGATTACAAAAACCTATATCTACCATCCATATTGCACTTGTATCACCATCTCTTGGCTGAACTAGTGCACCTATACAATTTACCATTGTATTGAGTGTGTTGGGGACACAAGAGACTCTTTGTTATTTGGTTGCAGGGTTGTTTGAGAGAGACCATCTTCATCCTACGCCTCCCACGGATTGATAAGCCTTAGGTCATCCACTTGAGGGAAATTTCATACTGTCCTACAAACCTCTGCACTTGGAGGCCCAACAACGTCTACAAGAAGAAGGTTGTGTAGTAGACATCAAGCTCATTTCTGGCGCCGTTTCCGGGGAGGTGAGTGCTTGAAGGTATATCTTTAGATCTTGCAATCAAATCTTTTAGTTTCTTGTTTTATCACTAGTTTAGTTTATAAAAGAAAACTACAAAAAAATGGAATTGAGGTTGCCTTAGATGCTTCATCTTTTTAATGTCTTTCGTAAAAATGATGGAAAGGAAAATTGTGCCCAAGTACTAGAAGAAGAATGCATTAAAATGTTTGGCACTAAATCTTTGAATGATGAGCATGATTGCAATGTTGTTAGTATGAATTCTTTGAATATCCAGGATGCTAATGATATGCAAAGCCACAAGCTTGGGGATGCTATGTTTGATGAAGATGATATTTTTAGTCCCCCAAGTTTTGATGAGCAAATTTATTATGATGATAGCATGCCTCCTTTCTGTGATGATTATTGTGATGACATGTATGCTATAAAGAATAATTATAACCACGAAACTTGTCATCTTGATTTTAATTTTCAATTGGATTATGCCTCACATGATAGTTATTTTGTTGAGTTTGCTCCCATTACTATTCATAAGAAGAAATTTGCTTATGTGGAGAGTAATAAAAATTCTATGCTTATGCATCATGAAAAGAATGCTTTATATGATGGTTATATTGTTTAATTCATTCATGGTGCTACTGAAAATTATTATGAGGGAGGAATATATGCTTGTAGGAGTTGCAATAATATCAAGTTTCCTCTCTATGTGCTTAAAATCTTGAAGTTATGCTTTCTTTGCCTTCCTATGCTAGTTAATTATCATTCCCATAAGTTGTTTGCTCACAAAATCCCTATGCGCAGGAAGTGGGTTAGACTTAAATGTGTTAGTCATATTCTTCATGATGCTCCCATTATATTTCAATTCTTATCTTTTATGTGAGCATCATTGAAATCATTATGCCTAGCTAAAAAGGCATTAAAGAAAAGCGCTTGTTGGGAGACAACCCAATATTTACCCTTACTGTTTTTGTGTGTTCACATGATTATGCTACTGTAGTAATCATGTTTTATAGATTTTGTTTCAATAAAGTGCCAAGTAAGACCTTAAGGATAGCTTACGGTGATAGTTGTGTTGATAATTCACACAAACCTGCTTTTGATCTGATTCTTTTTGCTCTGGATTGGTACACAAATTGCTCAGATTTTCCTAAGTTGGTAGAATTGTTGGAGTTACATAAGTTTTCGAGAGTTACAGATTACTACAGACTGGTCTGTTTTTTGACAGATTCTTTTTTCTATGTGTTGTTTGCTTATTTTGATGAATCTATGAGTAGTATCAAAGGGTATGAACCATAGAGAAGTTGGAATACAGTAGATAGTACACCAATATGAATTTAGAATGAGTTCACAACAGTACCAAAACTGGTGATTTATTTTCTTATACTAACGCAGCTCATAAGATATTCTGTTGAGTTTTGTGTTGTGAAGTTTTCAAGTTTTGGGTAAAGATTCGATGGACTATGGAATAAGGAGTGGAAAGAGCCTAAGCTTGGGGATGGCCAAGGCACCCCAAGGTAATATTCAAGGACAACCAAGAGCCTAAGCTTGGGGATGCCCCGGATGGCATCCCCTCTTTCGTCTTCGTTCATCGGTAACTTTACTTGGAGCTATATTTTTATTCACCACATGATATGTGCCCTACTTGGAGAGTCAATTTATTTTTTGAGGATTTTCTTTGTGTTATTTAGAATAATATTTTGCATCTTTATTTCCAATAAAAATGTCAAGGATAGCCTTTACCATGCTTATTTTGCAAGTATACATGTTGCTGTTTCAAAACAGAAAGTTTATCGCTATTGCAAAAATTCCCTAGAGAAGTCAGAATATGATAAAATGTTGAAATTTTTTGCATATTGAGCTCTGATAATTTTTTTACAGTGTGTTAGAATTTCATAATGTTTGCAGTTAGGGAAGTATTGATATTCTTGCATTCTTTACAGACTGTACTGTTTTGGCAGATTGTTGTTATGTTTGCATATGTTTGCTTGTTTAATGATTATATTTGAGGATAGGAGTATTAAACATGCAGAGACATTTAGTATGCAATGTTGAATAATAATTCTTGTGATTTGCTACAGTAGAGAATGATAAGGTTTTTGCATTGGTTTATACTAACTTATCTCACGAGTTCTTGTTGAGTTTTGTGTGGATGAAGTTTTTTGAAGATTTAGGGAAACTGAGATATAAAAGGAATTAAGGAGATGCAAAGTTCAAGCTTGGGGATGACCAAGGCACCCCAAGATAATATTTCAAGAAGTCTCAAGCATCTAAGCTTGGGGATGCCCCGGTAGGCATCCCATCTTTCTTCTTCAACAATTATTGGTTAGTATCGGTTGAGCCTAAGTTTTTGCTTCTTCACATGAGTTGTGCTATCCTTGCAATGCCATTTTATTTTATTTTGCTTGCTGTTTGAATGAAGTACTTAAGATCTGAAATACTTAAATGAGAGAGAGTCCTCACATAGCTAAATAATTATTTGACTACTCATTGATCTTCACTTATATCTTTTTAGAGTAGTTTGCCATTTACTCGTGTGCTTCACTTATATCCTATGAGTAAATGGTTGAATGAGTTGAATATCATAAATCTGAAATTATATATGTTTCGTATGCTTATCCCATGGGTAGTAATGACTTCACATATAAGAAGTATAGGTGGTAAATTTATTGAAAGTTAGCGAACATGGTATTGGTCACTTGAACAATTCATGAAATAATATTGAAGGAAGAGAGATTTCACATATAAATACACTATCTTGGATATCTTGTATGATTGTGAGCCCCATTAATTATTTTCAAACTTGATCATATTTGTTGAAGTTGGACAAGGAAGACAACTTAATGAGTTATGTTTAGGTATATTTGTATATAAGTTATATTGTTATAGATCCTCCAAGATGTGGTTCTTGTCGGCGGGCTGCGAATCACCTATGACGATGAGCTTCCTGATTCCGAGGTCTGCCGCGATCCTGAGACCGGCGAGCAATCCCTCGTACTCCGCCGTGTTGTTCGTTGATTTTTCCCGGGGAAAGTGCATCTGGATCACGTACTTGAGGTGCTCGCCGGTGGGTGCGACGAGTAGCACAATGGCACCAGCACCTTGCAGTGAGAAAGCTCCATCAAAGTACATAATCCAATCGCGGCACGTCTCCTTGCCGGGAAGGGTGGTCTCTTGAATCTCTTCGTCAGGCGTTGCAATCCATTCTGCTATGAACTCTGCCAAGGCTCGGCTCTTGATTGTTGAAGTACTTTCAAACTTGAGGCCCAAGCTCGACAGCTCCAATGCCCACTCCACAATCCTCCCAGTCGCATCTCGGTTATGCAAGATTCGTTGCAAAGGGAGGCGGTGACGACGGTGATCTCGTGCGCTTGGAAATAGTGGCGCAGCTTTCTCGAGGCCATGAGGAGGCCGAAAAGTAGCTTCTGTATGCCAGAATACCTTGACCTAGCACCCTGCAAGAGGGAACTGACAAAATAGACTAGGTGCTGCACCACCTTATTCTTTTGTTCAACTTCGCCCACTCACGCAAACTCTGTCTTGCCGGGACTGGGCCCTATCGGGTATCCCATCTTGTCAACCTCAGGCCGTGCCGAGGAACGCCCTGACCCACCATCCGACAGCTCAGTCGCCGCCGATGTTTCTTCCTCAAGTTCCCTCTATGCCATAAGCGCAGCACTGACCACTTGATTCGTCGCCGCAAGATACAGCAGCAACGGCTCTTGTGGCTTAGGTGCAACGAGTGTTGGCGTGGAGGAGAGGTACCTTTTCAGATCTTGCAGCGCTGCCTCTCCCTCCAGAGTCCATTTCATGGGACCCGCCTTTTTCAAAACTTTGAAAAAGGGGAGGGCGCACTTAGCAGATTTGGAGATGAACCTACTTAGAGCAGCAACGCAGCCGGCAAGCCTACGGACGTCCTTGACCCGTCTTGGCACCTCAATCTACTCAATCACTTTCATCTTGTCGGGACTTGCTTCGATTCCGCGTTGAGACACAAAGAAACCAAGAAGCTTGCCGGACGGGACGCCGAACACGCACTTCTCTGGATTGAGCTTGAGGTTGATCTTGCGCAGGTTTGCAAATGTTTCTTCTAAATCTCGTATGAATGTTGCCCTGTCCTTGGTTTTGACCACTATGTCATCCGTATAACCTTCCATATTTCTATGCAGCTGTGGTTCAAAACCAACTTGGACTTCTCGAGCAAATGTCGAACCAGCGCTCTTCAACCTGAACAACATCCGTACAAAACAGTACGTACAACATGGGGTGATGAACGCGGTCTTTTCTTCATGTTCCTTCGTCATGAAGATCTGGTGGTATCCTGAGTAGGCGTCGAGGAATGACAGCAGAATCACACTCGGCAGTGGAGTCCACTATCTGGTCGATGCGTGGCAACGGGAAAGGATCCTTTGGACATGTTTTATTGATATCTGTGTAGTCAATACACAGCCTCCACTTCCCATTTGCCTTACGCACTACCACCGGATTGGCCAACCATGTGGGGTGGAGCACTCCTCTGACCAAGCGCGCTGCCTCCAACTTCCTGATCTCTTCGATGATGAACTCTTGTCGCTCCAGAGCTTGCTTTCTGACCTTCTGCTTGACGGGCCGCGCATGAGGACAGACAACAAGATGGTGCTCAATCACCTCCCTGGGAACGCCGGGGATGTCAGATGCTTGCCATGCAAACATATCGACATTCGCCCGCAGGAAGGTGATGAGCGCGCTTTCCTATTTGCTGTCAAGGGTGGAGCTTATAGTGAAAGCTCCGCCCGTGCCGTCCTCCTTGACGGGCACCTTCTTGGTCTCTGGTGGTGTATCTCTGGATTTCTTGCTCTTGCCGGTGGAGCTCTCTGGCACGTCCTCGACGGGAGCGCAGCACTCCGAGGAGGTGCGCTTGCCGGAGTGGGTGCAGGAGGTCTTGCCGGTCTTCTTCCTTCCCGGGGCTTCGGCGGCAGGAGCAAGTGCCCTGGCGGCGTCTGCTGCAACTGCCTCTCTGTAGAGCTGGTCGGCGCAGATGAGTGCGTCTTTCTTGTCGGAGGGGATGGTGATGATGCTCACTGGCCCAGGAATCTTCAACATGTTGTAAGCGTAATGTCATGCTGCCATGAACTTGGCCAGCGTTGGGCGGCCAAGGATCCCATTATAGGGCAAGGGGATCTTGGCAACATAAAAAATGATCTTTTCTATTCTATAGTTCAGTTCGCCCCCAAATGTGACGGACAGCGTGATTTTACCTTTCGGCTGACTCCTTCCCGGGTTGACCCCTTGAAACGTGCCCGTCTCTTCGAGGTCTCCATCAGGAATCTGCAGCCTCTTGATCACAGCACGCGATATTGGGTTCAGACCGGCCCAACAGTCAACTAGCAATTTCGTCACCTTGAGGTTGCGTATTGTTGGTGAAACCAACAACGGCAATCACTCAACCGCATTTGTGCGATCAGGGTGGTCCTCGGAGTCAAAAATGATAGGCGTGCGGGACCACTTCAGTGGCTTCTGGGCGTCAAACGATGGCTCTGCCGCAGTGACTTCACGCGCCCACTACACATGGCCTCTGTAGCTTTCTAGAACTCGTGCTCGCCGGACTCGTCGTCTTCATCATGATGACCATCTCCCTCCTTCTTATCGCAGCCCCGAGCGGGCCTCTCTTGGTTATTCTCCTTGCCGCGGCGACCTCCTTGGCCGCCACGCTTCTTGCCGGATCCCTCAGCACCATCTTGACCCTTCTCCTTGTCTCGCCTCTCGTACTCAACTTTCTGCTTTTCTGTGAGCAGCTCAACATGCCGGCAGTTCTGGAGGTCGTGGCCCTTGGTGCGATGGATCTTGCAGTACTACTTGTCGGAGCCTCCCGGCTTATCGGCAGCCGCCAAGGCCCGGCAGGCGGGGCACCCGGCAACTTCCTTGCTGAGGTCATCAGCCTTGGCCTTCTTGGCGGCGCCAAGGTCGTCGGATCGCTCGACGGCAAGCACGGTCTTGCCCTTACGCTTCCAATTGCGGCGTTGGCCCTTCTTTGCCGGGGCGACGGCGTCTTCGTCTGTGGAATCGGTTTCCACGCTAGCGTCTTCACTGGGGTACTTCCTCCCTTCTTCAGCCCGAGCGCACCTGTCGGCCAGAACATACAGCTCGGCTACATCCTTAACCTTGTTCATCGCCAGCTCTTCGCGCATCTTGCGGTTGCGCGCATTCTGATGGAATGCACTGATGATAGCGGTGGGATGAACATCCGGGATGTTGTATTGCACGCGGCTGAACCTTTGTATGTACTTACGCAGGGACTCGCCATCCTTCTGGAGGATGACATGCAAATCGCTTGCCTGGCCATGAGCCTAATGACCTCCAGTAAAGGCACCAACAACCTCATGGCACAGATCCGACCAAGAAGAAATGGAATCCAGTGGCAAGTGCATCAACCATGACATGACGTTGGCCTTAAGCACCAACGGGAAATAGTTGGCAAGAACTGATGACCCACAAGTATAGGGGATGTATCGTAGTCCTTTTGATAAGTAAGAGTGTCGAACCCAACGAGGAGCAGAAGGAAATGATAAGCGGTTTTCAGCAAGGTATTCTCTGCAAGCACTGAAATTATTGGTAACAGATAGTTTTGTGATAAGGTAATTTGTAATAAGTAACAAGTAATGAAAGTACTCAAGGTGCAGCAAGGTGGCCCAATCCTTTTTGTAGCAAAGGACAAGCCTGGACAAACTCTTATATAGAGAAAATCGCAACCGAGGACACATGGGAATTATCGTCAAGCTAGTTTTCATCATGCTCATATGATTCGCGTTCGTTACTTTGATAATTTGGTATGTGGGTGGACCGGTACTTGGGTGCAGTCCTTTCCTGGACAAGCATCCCACTTATGATTAACCCCTATTGCAAGCATCCGCAAATACAGAAGAAGTATTAAGGTAAACCTAACCATAGCATGAAATATATGGATCCAAATCAGCCCCTTACGAAGCAACGCATAAACTAGGGTTTAAGATTCTGTCACTCTAGCAACCCATCATCTACTTATTACTTCCCAATGCCTTCCTCTAGGCCCAAATAATGGTGAAGTGTCATGTAGTCGACGTTCACATAACACCACTAGAGGAGAGACAACATACATCTCATCAAAATATCGAACGAATACCAAATTCACATGACTACTTATAGCAAAACTTCTCCCATGTCCTCAGGAACAAACGTAACTACTCACAAATCATATTCATGTTCATAATAAGAGTGGTATTGATATGCATATAGGATCTGAACATATGATCTTCCACCAAATAAACCAACTAGCATCAACTACAAGGAGTAATCAACACTACTAGCAACCCACTGGTACCAATCTGAGGCTTTGGGACAAAGATTGGATACAAGAGATGAACTAGGGTTTGAGAGGAGATGGTGCTGGTGAAGATGTTGATGGAGGTTGGCCCCTCTCGATGAGAGGAGCGTTGGTGATGACGATGGCGATGATTTCCCCCTCCCGGAGGGAAGTTTCCCCGGCAGAACAGCTCTGCGGGAGCCCTAGTTTGGTTCCGCCAAGGTTCCGCCTCGTGGCGGCGGAGTTTCTTCCCGAAAGCTTGCTTATGATATTTTTCTCGAACGAAAGACTTCATATAGCAGAAGATGGGCACCGGAGGCCTGCCAGGGGGCCCACGAGGCAGGGGGCGCGCCCAGGGGGTAGGGCGCGCCCCCACCCTCATGGCCAGGGTGTGGGCCCCCTCTGGTATTTTCTTCGCTCAGTATTTTTTATTAATTCCAAAAATGACTTCCGTGAAGTTTCAGGACTTTTGGAGCTGTGCAGAATAGGTCTCTAATATTTGCTCCTTTTCCAGCCCAGAATTCCAACTGCCGGCATTCTCCCTCTTCATGTAAACCTTGTAAAATAAGAGAGAATAGGCATAAGTATTGTGGCATAACGTGTAATAACAGCCCATAATGCAATAAATATCGATATAAGAGCATGATGCAAAATGGACGTATCAACTCCCCCAAGCTTAGACCTTGCTTGTCCTCAAGCGGAAGTCGATAACGATTAATATGTCCACGTGTTTAGAGATAGGGGTGTCGATAAAATAAAATACGGACATGAGGGCATCATGATCATTCTTAAAACAACAATATTTATGGATATTGTCATATGATTTCTTATGCTCAAATAATAATCTGTTCACAATGTAAAGTATGAATCAGAAACTTCATTGAGAACTAACAAACTATTATCTCGGTCATTGAAGCAATTGCAATTTATCATAACATCAGAAAGAGTCAATATAAGAGCTTTTCAGCAAGTCCACATACTCAACTATCATTTAGTCTTTCACAATTGCTAACACTCACGCAATACTTATGGGTATGGATTTTTAATCGGACACAGAGAAAGATAGGGGCTTATAATGTTGCCTCCCAACCTTTTACCTCAAGGGTAATGTCAACAATAATAATTCATGCTAACTTACATCCAATTTGATATATATATCAGGATCTTTCCAACACAATGTGCTAGCCAAAGGATAAAATATAAAAAGGAGAGGTGAAAATCGCCATGACTCTTGCATAAGGTAAAAGTAAAAGATAGGCCCTTCGCAGAGGGAAGCATAGGTTGTCATGTGCTTTTGGGGTTGGATGCACGAAATCTTAATGCAAAAGAACGTCACTTTATATTGCCACTTGTGATATGAACCTTTATTATGCAGTTCGTCGCTTTTATTGCTTCCATATCACAAGACCGTATAAAGCTTATTTTCTCCATACTAATAAATCATACATATTTAGAAAGCAATTTTTATTGCGAGCAACATGAAAACTTACTTGAAGGATCTTACTCAATCCATAGGTAGGTATGGTGGACTCTCATGGCAAAACTGGGTTTAAGGGTATTCGGAAGCACAAGTAGTATCTCTACTTGGTGCAAAGAATTTGGCTAGCATGAGGGAGAAAGATAAGTTCAACATGTTGGATGATCCATGACAATATACTTTATTTTGGATATAAGAAAACATAACCCGTTACGTTGTCTTCCTTGTCCAACATCAACTCTTTAGCATGTCATATTTTAATGAGTGCTCACAATCATAAAAGATGTCCAAGATAGTATATTTATATGTGAAAACCTCTCTTTATTTATCACTTCCTATTAATTGCAACGATGACCAAAACTAAGTTTGTCAACTCTCAACAACTTTTAATCATCATACTCTTTATATGTGAAGTCATTACTCTCCATAAGATCAATATGATCTCTTTACTTCTTTTTATTCTTTCTTTTATTCTCTCAAGATCATACCAAGATAACCAAGCCCTTGACTCAACACTAATATTTATTATATATAGCTCACGGACTCGATTACATAGAAGGATCATAAAGCAAAACTCAAAACTAGATCATACTAAAACTTTATTTCTACTAGATCAAGATATTACCAAAAGGATTGAACTAAGAAAAACGGTAAAGATAGGAGTGTGATGGTGATACGATGCCGGGGCACCTCCCCCAAGCTTGGCAGTTGCCAAGGGGAGTGCCCATACCCATGTGATTATGTCTCTTTCTTCGGGGGTGGTGATGTGATATTCTTGGCTATGATACCCCTCAGGATATGATTCTCCTCCTCGAGCTTGTTGACTTGCCGCTTAAGATCCATTATTTCCTTACGGAGCTTACCCGTGACGATTAAAGCTCCTTGCACCCATGGATGCTGCATAACTGCGGGAGAACAAGTAACACTCCTTTTCATATTTTCATAAGAGAGAAATTTAACATTAATGGAGGGGATGACCGAGTTTGGGATAGTTGAGCTCTGTAGTTCCGCCATCGTGAATCGTGCCCGGAAACGAGAAGTAACTTCTTGATCCTCCTCCATGGCATCTATCCTTTTCAAGTCAGCTTCCATCTCTTCCTTCGTTGAGGGCCCAAAGTGATAGGCATCGCTGTTTTCCCCTGGACCTGGTGTCGGATGAGACACCCGACTCTCCCCGACTGACTCTTGAGAAGACATCTTGCTCTAATTTGCGGCAGAAACAGCTCGAAACAAAAACAGAGGATATTTGCGTGGTACGGTGGTCAAAACCTTGGGAGATTATATAATGAATTTTTACTGACCAAAAGAAGTATCGTGCAAGAAAACGGAGTCCGGAGAGCACACGAGGTGCCCACGAGGCAGGGGGGCATGCCCAGGGGGGAAGGGCGTGCCCTCCACCCTCGTGGAAGCCCCGTGTCCTTCCCGGACTCCTTACTTTTCTATTTTCTTAAATATTCCAAAACGGAGAAAAATTGCCATTAGAACTGTTTTGGAGTCGGTTTACTTACCGTACCACATACCTATTCCTTTTCGGAGTCTGAAACGTTCTGGAAAGTGTCCCTTATGTATTCCTCCAGGGTTACGGTTTCAATAATATTGGTTTCAACATTTATGGGATTACCTGAGATATAATGTTTGATTATTTGACCTTTCACCACCTTCGGAATTGTGCCTTCGAAGTTGTTGATTTTTATGGCAGCGGAACGATAGACCTCCTCGATAACGTAAGGACCTTCCCATTTAGAGAGAAGTTTTCCTGCAAAAAATCTTAAACGAGAGTTGAATAGCAACACATAATCACCTACATTAAACTCACGCTTTTGTATCCTTTTGTCATGCCATCTTTTAACTTTTTCTTTAAACAGTTTGGCATTCTCATAGGCCTGGGTTCTCCATTGATCAAGTGAGCTAATGTCAAATAACCTCTTCTCACTGGCAAGTTTGAAATCATAGTTGAGCTCTTTAATGGCCCAATATGCCATATGTTCTACTTCGAGAGGCAAGTAGCATGCCTTTCCATAAACTATTTTATACGGAGACATGCCCATAGGATTTTTATATGCAGTTCTATAGGCCCATAACGCATCATCAAGTTTCTTGGACCAATTCTTTCAAGATCTATTAACAGTCTTTTGCAAAATTAATTTGAGCTCTCTATTACTCAATTCTACTTGACCACTAGACTGTGGGTGATATGGAGATGCAATTCTATTAACATCATACTTAGCAAGCATTTTACGAAAGGCACCATGAATAAAATGTGAACCACCATCAGTCATTAAATATCTAGGGACTCCAAACCTTGGAAAAATAACTTCTTTAAGCATCTTAATAGAGGTGTGATGATCAGCACTACTAGTTGGAATAACTTCTACCCACTTAGTAACGTAATCAACAGCAACTAAAATATGTGTATACCCATTGGAGGAAGGAGACGGTCCCATATAATCGAAGCCCCAAACATCAAATGGTTCAATAACGAGTGAATAATTCATAGGCATTTCTTGACGTCTACTAATATTACCAATTCTTTGACGTTCATCACAAGACAAGATAAACTTACAGGCATCTTTGAAGAGAGTAGGCCAATAAAAACCGGATTGCAATACCTTATGTGCAGTTCTATCTCCAGCGTGGTGTCCTCCATAAGCTTCAGAGTGACACTTGCATAGGATCTGTTCCTGTTCATGCTCTGGTATACAACGTCTAATAACACCATCTACTCCTTCTTTATAAAGGTGTGGGTCATCCCAGAAGTAATGTCTTAAATCATAGAAAAACTTTTTCTTTTTCTGGTATGTGAAACTAGATGGTATAAATTTAGCAACAATGTAATTAGCATAATCAGCATACCATTGGCAGTACGAGAAGCATTTATGACATTTAATTGTTTATCAGGAATGCTATCATCAATAGGTAGTGGGTCATCAAGAACATTCTCTAACCTAGACAAGTTGTCTGCAACGGGGTTCTCAGCTCCCTTTCTATCAATAATATGCAAATCAAATTCTTGTAGTAGGAGAACCCATCTAATAAGTCTAGGTTTAGCATCTTTCTTTTCCATAAGATATTTAATAGCAGCATGATCAGTGTGAATAGTTACTTTAGAATCAGCAATATAAGGTCTGAACTTATCACAAGCAAATACAACTACTAAGAATTCCTTTTCAGTAGTAGCATAATTTCTCTGGGCATTGTCTAGAGTTTTACTAGCATATTGAATGACATTCAATTTCTTATCAACTCTTTGTCCTAGAACAGCACCTACAGCATAATCACTAGCATCGCACATAATTTCAAAGGGTAAATTCCAATCAGGTAGCTGAACAATAGGTGCAGAAATCAATGCTTTCTTAAGTATTTCAAATGCTTCCACACAATCATCATCAAAGACAAAAGGTATATCTTTTTGTAGTAGGTTAGTCAGAGGCCGGGAAATTTTTGAGAAGTCCTTAATGAACCTCCTATAAAAACCAGCATGACCAAGGAAACTTCTTATACCTTTAATGTCCTTGGGACATGACATCTTTTCAATAGCATCAACTTTAGCTTTGTCAACTTCAATACCTCTTTCAGAAATTTTATGCCCCAAGACAATACCTTCATTAACCATAAAGTGGCACTTCTCCCAATTCAAGACAAGGTTAGTTTCTTCACATCTCTGCAAAACTCGATCAAGGGTGCTCAAGCAATCATCAAAAGAGGATCCATAAACAGAGAAATCATCCATGAAAACCTCACAAATCTTTTCACAAAAGTCAGAGAATATAGCCATCATGCATCTTTGAAAGGTAGCAGGTGCATTACATAAACCAAAAGGCATACGTCTATAAGCAAAGGTACCGAAAGGGCAAGTAAAAGTGGTCTTTTCTTGATCATCAGCTGACACCGGTATTTGAGAGAAACCAGAGTAACCATCTAGAAAGCAAAAATGTGTATGTTTGGATAATCTTTCTAGCATTTGATCAATGAAAGGCAAAGGGTAATGATCTTTTTAGTAGCTTTATTTAATTTGCGGAAATCAATCACCATCCTATAACCTGTAATAATTCTTTGTGGAATCAATTCATCTTTATCATTAGGAACGACAGTAATACCTCCCTTCTTAGGGACACAATGGACAGGACTTACCCACTAACTATCAGCAACGGAATAAATTATACTTGCTTCAAGGAGCTTTAGTATTTCCTTTCTTACCACTTCTTTCATCTTAGGATTTAGCCATCGTTGGTGATCAATAACTGGTTTGGCGTCTTTCTCCAAATTTATTTTGTGTTGACATAGTGTGGGACTAATTCCCTTAAGATCATCAAGAGTATATCCAATAGCAGCACGGTGCTTCTTTAGAGTTTTCAATAATTTCTCTTCTTCATGCTCTGAAAGGTTAGCTCAAACACGAGATCACCCTTGGGTGGAGGAGGATCCCCTAGGATTTCAACAGGCAAGTTGTGTTTCATAGTAGGTCCTTGTTTAAAGAATACTTCATCTATTTCCCTTCTTTCTTTCATAAACGTATCATTTTCATGGTCTAGCAAATACTATTCTAAAGGATCACTAGGAGGCACGGCAATAGAAGCAAGACTGATAATTTCATCTTTACAAGGCAATTCCTCATCACGGGGTTGTCTACTAAATTTAGCAAAATTAAACTCATGAGACATATCACCCAAACCAATAGTAACAACATCCTTTTCGCAGTCTATCCTAGCATTAACAATGTTCAAGAAGGGTCTACCAAATATAATGGGACAAAAGCTATCTTGTGGGGAACCAAGAACAAGAAAATCAGCAGGATATTTAACCTTCCCACACAAGACTTCAACATCTCTAACAATCCCAATCGGTGAAATGGTATCTCTATTGGCAAGCTTAATGGTAACATCGATATCTTCTATCTCGGCAAGTGCAATATCATGCATAATTTCTTCGTATAAGGAATGAGGTATTGCACTTGCACTAGCACCCATATCACACAAGCCATGATAACAATGATCTCCTATTTTAACAGAAATAACAGGCATGCCTACCACAGGTCTATGTTTATCTTTAGCACCAGGTTTAGCAATTCTAGCAGTCTCATCACAGAAGTAAATAACATGCCCATCGATATTATCGGCCAAGAGATCTTTAACCATAGAAATTTTAGGTTCAACTTTAACTTGCTCAGGGGGTTTGTGTGTCCTAATATTACTTTTGTTGACTACAGTTGAAGCTTTAGCATGATCCTTTATTCTAACAGGGAAAGGTGGCTTCTCAATATAAGCAGCAGGGACAACAGGATCATCATAAATGATAGTCTTTTCTTCAACTTTAATAGGTGCAACTACTTTTACTTCAATGGGAGGATTATATTTAAACCACTTCTCCTTAGGGAGATCAACATGAGTAGCAAAGGATTCACAGAAAGAAGCTACTATCTCAGAGTCAAGTCCATATTTAGTGCTAAATTCACGGAAAACATCGGTATCCATAAAAGATTTAACACAATCAAACTTAGGTGTTATACCTGACTCCTTACCTTCGTCCAGGTCCCAATCTTCAGAGTTGCGTTTAATTATTTCCAATAAATCCCATTTGAATTCAATAGTCTTCATCATAAAAGATCCAGTACAAGAAGTATCGAGCATGGAGCGATTATTGAGAGAGAGCCGAGCATAAATTTTTTGAATAATTATTTCTCTTGAGAGCTCATGATTGGGGCATGAATATAACATTGACTTAAGCCTCCCCCAAGCTTGAGCGATGCTTTCTCCTTCGCGAGGCCAAAAGTTATATATATAATTACAATCACGATCAACAAGATGCATAGGATAAAACTTCTGATGAAATTCCAATTTCAATCATTTGTAGTTCCATGATCCCATATCATCACATATCCTATACCATGTCAATGCCTCTCCCTTCAAAGATAAAGAGAAAACCTTCTTCTTGATAACATCATCGGGCATACCTGCAAGCTTAAATAATCCACAAACTTCATCCATATAGATTGTGTGTAAATCGGGATGCATTGTTCCATCTCCTGCAAAAGTTTTAGCTAGCAATTTCTCTATCATACCCGAAGGAATTTCAAAGTAAACATTTTCAGTAGGTTCAGTAGGTTGAGGAGCAACTCTTTGCTCTACTGGTCGGGGTGAAGATACCCCGAACAAGGCCCTCAAAGGATTATGTTCCATAGTAACAAGTGACAGTAAATTTCAGCATACTATATAAATTTTTCTTTACCAAATTCCACCAACCAAAGGTGCTTCATTTCCCGGCAACGGCGCCAGAAAAGAGTCTTGATGACCCACAAGTATAGGGGATCTATCATAGTCCTTTCGATAAGTAAGTGTCGAACCCAACGAGGAGCAGAAGGAAATGATAAGCCGTTTTCAGCAAGGTATTCTCTGCAAGCACTGAAATTATCGGTAACAGATAGTTTTGTGATAAGGTAATTTGTAACGAGTAACAAGTAATGAAAGTAAACAAGGTGCAGCAAGGTGGCCCAATCCTTTTTGTAGCAAAGGACAAGCCTGGACAAACTCTTATATAGAGAAAAGCGCTCCCGAGGACACATGGGAATTATCGTCAAGCTAGTTTTCATCATGCTTATATGATTCGCGTTCGTTACATTGATAATTTGGTATGTGGGTGGACCGGTGGTTGGGTGCTGTCCTTTCTTGGACAAGCATCCCACTTATGATTAACCCCTATTGCAAGCATCCGCAAATACAAAAGAAGTATTAAGGTAAACCTAACCATAGCATGAAACATATGGATCCAAATCAGCCCCTTACGAAACAACGCATAAACTAGGGTTTAAGCTTCTGTCACTCTAGCAACCCATCATCTACTTATTACTTCCCAATGCCTTCCTCTAGGCCCAAATAATGGTGAAGTGTCATGTAGTCGACGTTCACATAACGCCACTAGAGGAGAGACAACATACATCTCATCAAAATATAGAACGAATACCAAATTCACATGACTACTTATAGCAAGACTTCTCCCATGTCCTCAGGAAAAAACGTAACTACTCACAAATCATATTCATGTTCATAATCAAAGGGGTATTGATATGCATATAGGATCTGAACATATGATCTTCCACCAAATAAACCAACTAGCATCAACTACAAGTAGTAATCAACACTACTAGCAACCCACAGGTACCAATCTGAGGCTTTGGGACAAAGATTAGATACAAGAGATGAACTAGGGTTTGAGAGGAGATGGTGCTGGTGAAGATGTTGGTGGAGATTGGCCCCCTTCCGATGAGAGGAGAGTTGGTGATGACGGTGGCGATGTTTTCCCCCTCCCGGAGGGAAGTTTCCCCGGCAGAACAGCTCTGTCGGAGCCCTAGATTGGTTCCGCCAAGGTTCCGCCTCGTGGCGGCGGAGTTTCTTCCCGAAAGCTTTCTTATGATTTTTTCTCGGACGAAAGACTTCATATAGCAGAAGATGGGCACCGGAGGCCTGCCAGGCGGCCCATGAGGCAGGGGGCGCGCCCAGGGGGTAGGGCGCGCCCCCCACCCTCGTGGCCAGGGTGTGGGCCCCCTCTGGTATTTTCTTTGCTCGGTATTTTTTATTATTTCCAAAAATGACTTCCGTGAAGTTTCAGGACTTTTGGAGCTGTGCAGAATAGGTCTTTAATACTTGCTCCTTTTCTAGCCCAGAATTCCAGCTGCCAGCATTCTCCCTCTTCATGTAAACCATGTAAAATAAGAGAGAATAGGCATAAGTATTGTGGCAAAACGTGTAATAACATCCCATAATGCAATAAATATCGATATAAGAGCATGATGCAAAATGGACGTATCAAGCACCTTGTTGTCGCGAGCTCCAGTCGCCTGCATCGCGATGGTGTAGATGTTAAGGAACTCCGACGGGTGAGTCTTGCCGTTGTATTTCTCGCCGACGTCGGGCCTGAACGTGCGGTGGATGTGGGCCACTGGAATTGCCGCAGCTCCCGCGTAAAGGCTGGACAACCCACCTCGTAAGGTAGGTCACCAGAGCCCCCCGGCACCGGGCGGTCCATAGTGGGCCCCGCACGCCTATCTGACTGATGGCGCGCTTCCCTCCGCCGCTCGATAGTGGTCCGAGCGTCTTCCTGGGCTCGCTCCTGAAGAACTTGATGCTGGTCGCGGTGGGTTTGTGGGTCAAACGACGCTGTGGAAACGTTATCACAGGCGTCGACCCGATGAGCCGGTGACCGCGGTCACTGGCGTGGAGGAGGAGAGTGCACTGTGGTTGCAGCGCCTCCGGTTTTCCCACCACTGGCACGCGCCGGCTCGACAGAGCGCCGACACGAGGGCCCCACTGGTCGCAGCTCATGTTTGTTGGCGACGCTGATGAGGCTTCGAATGGTGTCTCTCCACTCGTCGAGCTTCTCCGCAGCAGGAGGAAAGTCGAGGAGCAATTATACGCGTGCTAGTGCCTTCGCTGGCATGGGTGGTGGCGAAAGCTGCATGGACCATGCCGCGCTGCGACCTCTAACCATGTTAGAAGGAGCTCTATCACGGTCTCGCGGTCGCGCGCCATTCCCGCCAGCGCCTGGATGCGCATGCTGGCCCGATGCGTCCTGGGAGTGACACAGAGGGCTCTTCCCGTGGCGGCGCCCGGGGGCGCCGACGTCGCGGTGTTGCTCGACGTGTGCGACCTGGGAAGGTCGCGGCGCGGGTGCGGGCTCGGGCATCCTGGAGGTCGTCGCGCCAGCCGTGGGCAGCACGGTCCCGCTCCTGGACCCAGCCGCACGCGGCTCGTTGTTGCGGACGCGAACGACGCCGCTCGCCTGGCTCCGATCGCCAGAGTGTCGTGGATGCTCGCGGACCACTCCTCTATCGCCATTCGCGGCGGCCCCGTCCAGCGCGGGCGGTCCGGCTCTAGACGATCCCATCGTCGTGATCGTCTTCTTCTTGGTGGCTATCGCGATGATGCAGTCGATGTGCTAGCTTCTAGACCAGATTTCCACAGCCTGCGCCCCCTGCCTAGCACGCCAAAGATGTCGGCGAAAACGACACCTATGGGACCACGAGGGTCCCTTCTACGGTTAGCGGGGCTTGGGACTGTGCAAAGAGCAGGCCGAGAAGATCAACACGGGGGGATTTTATCCAGGTTCGGGCTGCAAGCGATGCGTAATACCCTAGTCCTGCTTTGGTGTATATTTGGTGTTCTTGAGTTCCTGAACTAGCTACAGTGTGAGCCAAGTCCAAAAAGTCTGAATCCTTCCTCAGTACGCCTCGGGCCTCCTTTTATATGTAAAAGGGGTCACCACAGTGGCACACATGAGGTGTAAAGTAGGTACAGTGCTACAAGGCTATCCCTAACACCATAGGACAAACGCATTTAATGCGCCGCCTATGTGTCCTCTTGCTTTATTGAGGACGGCTAGGAAGCTCGTCCCGTCCATCACCGACTCGCCTTGCTTCGACACGCGTCCAAGGTGACGAGGCATGCAGCGCCATGCTGGCTGGCTGGCTGCTGAGCTGGTGCGGTGGCAGGGCTTTCACAAAGATCTGCATGCCACCACGCAGGTGCTTGGCTAGTTGGCCTAGAAGTTGCATGCTGCCACGCAAGTGCGTGCCTATTTGGCAGGCTGGTCGCCACGTCAGAACGGGCGCGTGGCAGCGAAGCTAGGTAGGTGTGGGTCTGGTCGTGGCCTCGAAAATGTCTCCGGCAAGGGGCTTTGCCGGGGCCCCGGCAAGGGCCTTGCCGGGCTCTCGTGGGCGTCTCCGGCAAGGGTCTTGCCGGGGGTCTACGTCTTCTGTTCCTTATATAGTCTTGCAGGCCTCTGGTCTTCACAAAGATCTGCATGTCACCACGCAGGCACCTCCCGAGCCTTGGTTCCAATGTTGTTGATGGTGTCGGAACTCTCAGGCTCAAGGGTGGCGGTCTTGCTGGCGTTGGGCAAGTTGCCCCGGCAAGGCCCTTGCCGGGGCTACGTAGGCCGCCCCGGCAAGGCTCTTGGCGGGGGAAGCCCGTCTCGTCCCTTTGCTATTCGCGCCTCTGGCTTGAGCGCTGCTCTGGTAGTCTTGTTCTGTGCTTCCTCTGCCTCGCCAAGCACGGCCGCTAGTGTGGCTACGACTGCCCGTGCACAAGTAAAGGGGTACAGAAGAGGCCCCTACTTTTGTACACGGACACCAACCTGCAGGCGATGACTCACCTAGAGCACAGGAACGCCAAATGCCAGAGTTGAGGCTTGAACGGGGCGAGCAGACGAAATGCACAAATGTGCAGCAGCAAAGGCCAAGACCAAATCTTGACCACACACCCAGGGAGACACCGCCGCTGCTGGAGACTGGCCGCCGCCGCCGCCGACACACTCCACCTACACAACAGCGAAGCCCACAACCCATTTTTTTTCCAAAACAGTGCCTTCAAGAAGGTTATGGCGCCATGGGCGTCGCCGCTGCCCAACAATGTTGAGGATTTCACCCGGGAGACAAAGGGGAAGGGGCAAGACCTAACAGGCGCCTCCAGGAAGGTGAACGGCGTCCGCAGGCGCAGCCGGCATGGCTGGCTACCGGTTTCCCCCTGTCCTGCATCCCCGTCACCCACTCCCACCCAAAGAAGACCGGAGCCCCATGTCGAAGCAGGCCGGATCTGAGGAGGGGGGAGCTCGCTGGAAAAGAAGGGCAGTGGAGGTGGCTAGATCTGGCGCTGCTAGAGCCGAAACCGCTGCCACGCGCAGGCCTGCATCCACCAGGGATCTCGTCGCCCGCACGTCCGAGAAACCCTGACCCGTGCCCACGCCGGCGGGTGCCGAAGAGCCAGCGTCGCCACACCTTCTTGGGTCGCCGCCCCGGATCCAGAGGCCCCCCGCGGGCGAGGCGAGGCGGCGAGGGCCCCGTCGCCACCTTCACACTACTAGGAAAATGCTTATAGGTAGAAGTTTACCAGTAGCGCATGTTCTTGACCCCACGCTACTGGTATTTACCAGTAGCGCTGGGTAGAAAACACACTACTACCACCAAATAACAGCAGCGTTTGTTAGCTTGGGCCGCGCTGTTGTTACATGCGCCGCAGGGCAAAAACGGTAGCCCACTTACCTGTAGCGTTTGTTTCGAACGGGCGCTACAGCTAGTCGGCTTAGCAGTAGCGCCCGCCTCTACCCAACGCTACTACTAGGGGAAAAGAAAACCTGCCCGAGTGCCCCCCGCACCCCCTCACTCTCACAATCGATCCCCTTCGCCCGACAACGTCGCCGCGGTTAGGGTTCCTCCCTGGCCGCCTCACCCCCGTCGACGGCGCCGTGCGCCGCCACCACGCGCGGTCGCCTCTCGCCTCCTCCGACGCTCCAGCCCCATAAGTCCCCCTCGATCTCCTCCTCCCTGCGCGCGCCACCACTAGCTAGGCTCCAATCGATTCGCCGCGGCGGCTCGCCATGTTTTGGGATTTCGCGTGGGGGAAAGGGATTTAGGTATTGCACGGTGACTCTGCGCTTCGATGCGACGTGTTCCAGGCTTGTTTCCTCACGTGATTGAGTAGAGAGTAGAGAGAGGAGAAGTAGAGGCTTTTTGTTGCTCACCGAAACTTGGGTTTCAATTCTTGATTAGCAGTTTAGCACATATAATTGAAACTTGGGTTTCAATTCTTGGTTGCTGTCCTTGGAGTAGTGGCAGCGGCGGTGGTGCCTAGTATTCTAGGGTTTAGAGAGGGGTTCTTTCCTGACACTAGGGTTATGTCGTGAATGCTCCTCCTTTCATCTGAATGATGTTGATTGTGCCAGTTCTTCTTAAAGGTCTAAATGTTTGTATCCTCGTGATGAGCTACCCTATGTGTGAATTTGATCCACTAGCTTCTTTGTTGATGCATATAAAGATATGACCAAGAAGCCCTCACTGTTATGTGGTTTCATGGAAAAATCAATGCTTGATTCGATACTCTTTCAGGTTGAAGAGAGTGTATGTATGTGCTGATGCTCAAATTGCCAAGTTGTTATGGTGCGCATTTGAATATATGCTAACACCCGTTTCGAAAAAGAAATGCTAACTGATCTGTCTCATGTCTCTGTTTTCTTGAATGAGAAAACTGACTTTGCTGTGTTAATTAGGACGGGTTGATGCTATCTTTTGTCTGTGTGTGCGATTGTTCTTCCCTTGTATTACCTCTTAGTCTGGTGCTTATATTTTGTAGTAGAAAATGTTGGCTACATTTTCACCCACTTGTGAATTCTATATTAGGCTCTGTTTGGGTTATTAGGCTCTGTTTGGGTTACATGATCTCTATTAGGTTATTGTCTGAACTGAACTACAATTTAGTTGTTATTTTGCTTGCCATGTGAACCTCATGTGTATTCTCTATGATGTGAACCTGATGTGTATATTATTCAAAACCTGATGTGTGTATTGAAAACTTTATGTTTACTTTTTGGATCGTTAATCCTCTAATCATATTGCTTTAGGGAAATGGCGCCACCACCACCACCACCACCATGTCGTCGGTGCAAGTCAAGGTGCGCCAGCAGCCTTGCAACTGGCACTCTGTTCGGCATCTACTTCGACTCTAGTTTTCTTCATGCGGCAGTAATAAATTATATGAAACTAGTAACCACTATTTTTTAGTGTTATTGGCATTAATGCATCGTGTATATATCATTTTGCTTTTTGTACATAGATCGTCCCATGCAATGTGAGGTCAGAATTCAACAAGCTGACCGGAGACTCTGTGACCTTTGAGGCTCCTGGGGGCCCCTACACTATGGAGGTCGAGAAAGGACGAAATATGACGCAGGTGGGAGGGGATGGATGGGTCCGTTTCATCCCCACATGCGTATCACCGGTGGTGAGTTGATCAGCTTCTCCTTCAGAGCAGAAAGACCCAAGTTGGCCGTGATTTATGTCAACAAAGCTGGAGATGATGAAGATGATGAGGATGATGAGGATGATGACGACCCACTTGGTGAAGCCATCGTTGCTCAAAGAATGAGGTTGAGTGAGGAGGAGGTGTGCAACCTATGGGACATCATTCCGGCACGTGCTGACTTCGTCGGGGTGCCATTCGTGACCTGCCTGACAAGTACCATGGTTGATCGGCATATCATGGTATGTTGCATTTACTGTAGTAATTTGATGATATGCTTTATTGTTATACTTAGTGTAGAGTCCGATGATATATATGCTTAGTGAATCTTATATGCTTGGTGAATCTTATATGCTTAGTGAATCATATATGCTTAGTGAATCTTATACGCTTAGTAAATCCGATGGTCTATATGCTTAGTGAATCCGATGATATATATGCTTAGTGAATCTTATATGCTATGTGAATCCGATGATATATATGCTTTATTGTTATACTTAGTGTAGAAATGTAGTACTGTCTTTTGATAGTGTAGAATGTGTGAGGCTACTTATTAATTGATATGTTTTTCTTATTCAGAAATTGCCAAAGAGCCTATCTGAGAGTTGTGCTATCAAGCCTGATGAAGAAGGCTCCGCTGGAATACGCCTTACCGCGAGGGGCTCCGTCACCACTTGTGCGCACGGCGTGGACACAGACGGTCGCACGCACTTCAACTCGGTTGGGTGGAAGAGCTTCCTCGTCGGCAAGAATCTTCATGTTGGACAGGCAATCCTAATTACTATCAGGAACACCCACCGCCCAGGCTTGAGGATGATGGTCGTCATCGATATCATCTAGAACTACATATGCTTGTGAGATCTATCCATGCATGCGTGTGGCTGCTGAACCATATATATGCTAGTATGACTACCTAGTAGACTTATCAACGATGATCTATCCATGCATTGTTGACTACTATATATGAGTTTGTGAGATTGTGTGGTTATATTAAATGTGGTATTGTCGTTAATGCGTGTGAGATGGTTCTGTGAACTTAGTTTATTTGCACTGGACTTGTCTTGATTTCCATGAATATTGCATCTGACTCTTTTTTATTTTTTATTTCTATTTACCTAGTTGTAGCGTGGGAAGAAAATAGGGCGCTACTACTATGTGATGATAGTAGTAGCATTGGTAGAGAAAGAGGCGCTACTACTAAGTATTTTAGCTACAGCGCTTGTTTAGAAACGCGCTACTGCTAAATAATAGTTGTAGCGCCCTAGCAGTAGCGCGGGTGCCCGCGCTACTGCTATGTAAAAAACCATGCCACTTGTAAGGTTTTCTCTAGTAGTGTCATCAGCAAGGCGCCAAGCTTGCGCGGCAGCAGCTGCCTCAGGCGGCGGCGAGGGGAGGTCGAGGAGGGGAGGGAGACGGAAGGGCTAGGGATTTCGCCCCTCGGGTCGCCCAAGCAGGGCGACACGAGGGCAAAGTCTAGACGATCAGACCTGGTATGTAAAACATCTATTTATGTGAGTGGTAGAGATCAGTTGAAAACATTTATAGATGCAATTCTAGATGGATATAGAGTAGAGGTCATCAGTATATATCGTTTGATCAATGCAAATTTTACATAGAGTAGCATTGTTTTGAACAGCAGTATCACTTATCGAAGGTGCATGATGTCATTGCTTGCCTCTGGGTCAGGCAGTCTGTTTAGTGGTTGCATGGCTCGCATCGGGGCTTACAAAATACCTTACATTGTGAGATAGGTCGACATATGTCGAACTGCAATTCGTCATAAGTAGATATGTCTATAAGTAGCGATGAATAGAAGGAGAAAAGTGAGAGACAGTCTCGCGACACAAATGTTCTTCGCATAAGTGTGTGTGCTATCCGACCAACTTCCGCTCCCTCCTGACCCGTTCTAGCAGAAGACAGAGGTGAGCCACACTGGACCTCTGCTCAGAAGGCAAGCGGACAAGGCTCACGCGGAGGCGGTTTGCTAACACCGTTGTACCACTAGCTAATGATCATAGGAGTGTGTAGACAAGAGACCTCCTCAACAATGGCGCTAGGGCACAAGAGACCCAGGGCAGCCACGGTTTCTTGCAGCATGGATGGAAGCCCTGCCCGTGAGCCTTGCGAACTCTTTATGTAGCTGTAGCCATAGATGTGGATGCGGAGAGAGTGATAAGAATCCTAGGGGAGTTTATTTTGCCGCAAGCAATTAGAAACGACCCACCGGGTACCGGATGACGTGGAGATGTTAGGGCCTGGAATAGTCGGAAGATTGTGGCCGGCCTAACGCTAACAACTAACTAGTAGAAGGCCCGTGCGTTGCCACGGGCTTTTAAAATATTTCGTTGAAGTTATATAAAGATAATGCATGTTAAATTTTAGAGGTGAAGACAATATAACACGGACACAATTGCATAATTGTAAAGTAAACTGATAACAAAAATTCAATTTGACGACGTATACGTACAAAACCATGCACTAAATAAAAATATGTTACAAATTATTAAGATCTACATCATTGGTTCCACATCATGATGTTGTAAAAAACTCGGTGAATATTCAGCCCCTTTCAGCGACGTCGGTTCAGAACCCTTGTCGATGGGTTCCTTTTGAACATCTTCAAAATCCATATCTATCTCTCCTATATTCTGAAAGAAAAATATATAAAAATCCACTTTTTGTATTATCATGTATAACATACTTAGCTATATGCACCTCTTCTCGTACCTCAAAACCGATTTTATACTGCATGATATAATGAAAGTGTAAGATTTAAAATATAATTAATTTTTTATACTGCATCATATAAACATATATAATAAAAATAAAAGTGAAACTAACACAGCTGCTTTAATTTGTAAAAAACCTAACTTTTTTTTGGAAAGATTTGCACCTAACCTTATCGTCTCCTCACTACATCCAATCCACTCCTCTCCCTCACTACATCCAGTCCACTCCTCTCCCCTGCGTCGACCCCATCCTCCTCTCCCCCGCAACGCCGGCGGCCGCCGGCCTCCGCCCTCACCCCCACAGCCGCCACAACCGGCGACTTTGCCTCTCACCGCCGCCCCCTCTCATCCCCTCCTCTCGTGGCAGATCGAGCGACAACCGCGGTGTGGGCGGGCGGCACTAACGCGCTGCTCTCGGCCGAGGAGCCGCTCCCGCCGGGCCAACCGCACCCGTCCGTCGCCTGCTCGCCTCCCGCGGCGTCTTCTCCGAGCACACAAACGACGGAGGTCGGAGGCGGTACGCGCTTGTGCTGGCGTGGCCGTGGCTCCACAAGGACGTGCTCGACCCCGCCGGCGCCTAGCCCTTTTTGCGCGCACGCCGGCGTCCCCGCCTACGCCTACTACGGCCAGGACCGGGAGGCGAACGAGGTGATGCTCGACCTTGAACATCTGCTCGAGGACATCCTACTCGACGATGCTCCTCTTCGCCAGCATCTCCAACGCGTGGTGAGCTTCCGCTGTCTCATCCCTTTACTCCTGGTTGCAGGATTTGGTTCAGATTTGGAGTACTGCTTGGGTACAGATTAGGAGTAGGGGATGTAGTCGTAGGCACAGTTTTAGTAAAATTTCAGTAACTTCAGTACTCTTGCTTGAAGTACTTTGAAAATATGCTTAGAAAATGTAATGCTTGTACTGCTGATCTTGCAGATAGGGGGAGTGCTCTTGTACTCAGATCAGTTGTTAATCTGCAGCAACTCTATAAGTAGGATTTAGGATAGTCATAGTTTCAGTTTGCGAAGCAGGGAGTATAATTTAATTGGAAATCGACTAACTATTGCTTTGAACTGGGAAATCAACCTCTGTACTGATGTTAGCTTGATTGGTTGTAACTAAAACTGAAATCCATCATGTTAGATGATCTGCATGTGCTACATGAGCATTTCGAATAGGAATGAAAGTCATCATAAAGTTGGACAGCTAGCTTTACACATATACATACACATGTGTATGCTCCACTTCGCCGCCAAAAACCTTATCATACCCCTGGCTTGTTTTATTATAAAAAAGAAAGAAACGAAGAAAGATAATAAGCAGGTCAGCACAAATCAATTCCGGTGTCATCTAATATAGCAGATTGATCAGTGGATCAGCACGCTAGATATTTAAGTGTGTGTCTAGACGGAGCTTCCCTATGTGTGTGTATCTTGCTGGAACATCTTGCCTGCATCCCTTGCCACTTCGGATCAGTGGCAAAGTCCAGTACATGCATCATGATCGGCATAACATTTTAGCCGCTTTTGTTTCAAACATATTTATTATTTAGGCATGTGCTATAATTTGTTATCAATAACAATCTTGCTGTACACACGGAAGATCTATCGACGTGCAAAGCATAGTGGTTCTGCCCTTAGCAGCGAACAAGTGTAGTACATATTATCTAGAGACCGAATAACATTCTTGCTGGCTTCAAAGCATATTGGTTCTGCCCGTAGAAGCGAACAAGTGTATTGCATATTAGTTCAAAGTTCATTTTAAGCATATCAAAAATACTAACCTATTTCAAAACCGATTGAGTTCATAAAATAATCTAACAAATCTCATCTTAATTGAATATGTTACCCTGATAAATTACCATTGCACAAATGGATTGCTGTGCGATTGTGGGATGTGCAAGAAAAATTATCTGCATCGTGGAATGAAAAAAAAGTTTATAAGGTTATCACGGTATGGACAAATCATGTTAACCATACAATACATGAGTCACATCAAGGTGCAACCAAATCCACATACATGAACACCACAGTACATTTGTAGAATGGGCTTCTTACATATCCTTTTATTCTATTAGCTCCTCTAGGCAGCAACATGACCATGATTTTATCCAGCATCTTCAAATATATAAAATGAAGACAACACCTTTGAGCACCTACGCAGGTAATGTAGATGGTACAAAGACAATAATCTAGTAGCATATAAGAAGTTTGAACAAAATTTGTATGTTCTAGCCACCTATACAACCACTATAAGCGTCGAAACATTAATCAAAGTTTCAGGTGAAGATACATAAAGATTCAATTTGGAATTCTGAAGCAACTAATCTTGTAGTTTGATGTACTGTAAATATAATTTCTAGGACGGAGTTGTACGATACGAAGAAGTATATGATGCGAGACATGATCGCGATCGATCAGATATTCACTTCGGTCATATTATGTCCATGAACGTATTATGACCTAATAAAAGGGAGAAGGAAAATTGCAATGCTCAATATCTTTTATCATTGGTGAGTGAGGTATAGTGAAAATAATCATTCTGGTGAAAGTACATGCAAGATAATAAAGAACTTCTCCTTCTCAAGAGCATGCTTACTTGTAATTATACACAAATCTTTCAAATTGATTAGGAAGTAGAGATAGTATATACTCTATATCTCAGGGAATGTAAGAGAAGTACTTGCGCGGCAACGAAGGAAGACTTGCTAGTTTTTTGTAAAACCTGTTCAACTCCGACATCACCATTATATGTTCTTATTTCTCCAGGGACCGAATCAAGCACCCAGAGTTATTATGCATAAGGGAAATAAATAACATAGTAAACAGAAACCATCAAGCATAAGAAGCAATATATTATCATTCTGACAAAAGAATCACAACCAATTCTATTACATCCTTTTTTAAATAGGGGTTTTCATCAGGTTCAGAAATCAAACTGTAAACAACAGTTTTCAGTGCATGTTCAAGGAGTGTCACCTATTTGTTATATCTAACAGGAGGATTTTCTAGATCAACTCCCCGCATAGACCCGCGTCGAAGGAGGAGGAAGCAGAGGCTGGCAACAAGGAGCGGGTGTGGGTGCTCATCCTCGCCGCTGACCACAAGTGCTGCGAGAAACTTTGGGCAGAATTTGCTGCCTCCACTGGTATGAGCAAATCACCTGTTGCTCCTTTCTTTCTGTCTGTTGTCTATTGAAGTAGCTAATAGATCGTTTCAAGTGTTGTGAGCTTGGTTATTTCACACCGTCTGCTAATGTTAAGCAAAGAATGAAGGCTGGAGTGTGTTACATGTATGCAACAACGTTATACATAGATGTAGTAGAAGATTGATTACAAAACAACTATCCACAAATTGGTGCATGTTATATTGCAAAATGATCATAAGCTGGTATCTTGATCGCGGTAGAATAATACATCTCCAGTGTTCAGTGTCAAAGCAAAAGAATAATATACATAAGCAATCTACCAAAAGGAAAAATAATCTAAACTACAAGTAATTCTCCATACCACAAGTTGACCATGGCTATGCCAGAAACAAGGAGAAAATAGAAAACCTCAACACGATGATGCTGCTACTATTTCCATTTCTTAAACATCGACTTTGGAAGGCCCGTGCGTTGCTACTTCGCATTCACAAGTACTGGTTCCAGTTATGATTAATGGATCATTTTGTGCAATAAATTATATTTTATTTATTGCTAAAATATGGATGTTATTTCTCTTGCCTTTTACACAATATCACTATAGCTTTCCGGCACACACACCGAGTATTTATACAATGTCAAAACCTCGAAAAACAGATGTATTAGTAATGCCAATTTAGTTGGCACTGCAATATACCTGAGTACTGATTCTGTCTGGGCATGTTTTTCTTTGTTTCTTAGGGCTACTCGTTGTCACCTCATTCATCTACGCTTGGTGGTTTAGTGTCCTCTTTAGTTAGACTCTTAATATTCCAGGTATGTTCATATGAACCACCTTAGGAAATTCCATAACTATCAATATTTATCTGCACTATTTTTTCACTCGCTCTAAAAATGTCAATATATATAGTAATTTCCTTTTCCATTTTATTTCTTAAACTGCTAATGAGATCAAATATGCTTAACCCATTTATAGGTCACAACCTGACCTTATCCTCCTCTTTTCGATAAGCCGCACGCCTTTGTGCGTTGAACTGCTCCCTTGTTTTGTCAGCGTAATCTTTGCTTTCATTATATACAGCTCCTGTTGCATGCTGCTCGCAAGTTCTGTCGTCTGCATCATGTCAAAAGTAAAAACCAAAAAGCCCATAAACCTGACTGATCCGCTACCTTACACGCCGGCTTGGATGGTGGATAAGCATGCATGGGAATACCTTGTAGCTTTGCCGCACCATCCATCTCATCGTTTGAAGGTTCACAGCCTACAACTTACCAATAAAAAAAAATGCGGTATGTTGTACATGAAGGTGAACACCCATATTTATAAATTATGGCATATGAAATGCGGATGAGTCAGTACCACGGGCATCTTGTGCTACAAATGTGCCACAATCGAGTGTTAGATTACTCGGAGCCGACAACGAAGCATCATGATGGTCTCCAACCCGTAGCGATCTTGATCCATCTGTAGAGTTGTAACCAGAATGAAAATAAGACCAATGATACATAGGCGACATACTATGCTGGCAACATTCTTGGCATATGAAATGAGGATGAGTCGGTACCATATTCATTTTGTGCTTCAAATGTGCCAGAATTCACTGTTAGATTACTTGGAGCCGACAACGAAGCATCATGATGGTCTCCAACCTGTAGCGATCTTGATCCATCTGTAGAGTTATAAGCAGGATGAAAATAAGACCAATGATACATAGGCGACAAACTATGCAGGCAACATTCTCACCAATCTTCATACAATCTTATACCTGGAACCGTCGTGTAAGTATCGTCAAAATTTTCAGCTACGGGTATGATGCTTGCATTATATTCTTAATCATTTCCCCCGCTCGTAAGGCCTGCAATACATTATGCATAAAGCTTGTCACTGCCAGAAATGAACTGAACGCATGTGTAGGAATTTATGATAGAGTGTACCATACCCGTAGTAACGTCCTCTTTTGGTTGATGTTCACCTGCCTTGCTTTTCGAATTCCCCATATGCACCTATGGAATGGCAGTTCACTGACATTAAATGACCATTGCCTGATGGCAAGAATATTTGAAATAGCGGGGGTGGGAGTAGCAAGATAACTATACTATGCATGATGCCCTCTAGATGTTTTGCATGTGTCTATATGTAGTCATCCTGTCTCCATCTTAGCAATGCTATGATATGACAAACAGGGGTTGTGTTATGGAATTCAGTTAGCAATGCTTTGATAAATATTTGAGATAAAAAGATTACCGAGCCTCACTTTGCTAAATATTTGAGATCTTATAAACATATTTGCATAACTGTTGTTTTGTTGTTTCCATGAAATTCTGCACGTAGCGTCTTGAAGAGACCAATCTATATTTAGCTGAGCTATGCGAAGTTGCAACCCTCACTATCTCCACGAGAGCGTTTATAGTTTTTATTGCCATGTGGAAACTTTGTGTATGAAGTTATGGCACCGCAAATACTCCCCATGTGTGCGCGCGCGCATGCGGTGCCTAGGGTAGGTAGTAGAGTACTTCATATACCTGTACTATTCATGCTTCAACTTTGGGGTAGTTTTCATGTGCATACAACATATTGGACCTTGCAGGACCCTCTTGGCATCCTGTTGCTGGAAAAAAACTACACAGCGGAATCGTTTTTTTATTTCTGAAACAAGATTTCTATTGCACAAGCCTTCTGAAACAGGATAGTGTTTTCCATTTCTTAAAGCTCAAATCTTGTTGCGCAAAATTGTAGATCAAAATTAGTGTCTACATGTCCTGGATACCTAGCTAGCTATGTTCCAGTTTGACAATCAACTTTGTAGATTCTCAGTTTGACAAAGTTTTTATAAGATGTTTAATTTTTGGATGGAACAAAAAAGGAAGCATAGTTGAAATGCAATGCAATCAGACTTGTAAAGGTCCTGCATTGCACAAAATCCTAAGGATGAGGCCAGAAGAAGGTTCAATGAAGTGAAAAAATTACTCCGTACTTGGTCTGCATGCAGTGATCGACTACTGGTCTGCTTGTCAGGTTAGGCCAAAACAAAACGTTGTTGGTAATTTTACGGTTTGTAACTGATGCCCTTGCCACAAGAAATTTATTGATGTCGCAATTTTGTAGTCTAACCCTTCAGTCCTCATAAGAAATAAAATAGACATCTGATTTGAACACTTACTTCTACATATATGTGTGCAAAACAGCTAAATTATGTAGAGTAGGCCTCAAAAGAACACTTACTTTTGCTGTTAATTTGCAAGACATTCTTAATTTTGCCTCAAAAGAATGACAATTTTGTTACTCTCAGCATTTATTGTTGGTTACAGATAGAGAGTTGGTAGTTGCTTAAAGAAAGACTAAAACCACAAGGTCACATTTGAAGTTATAGGTCGATTTAGCGAGTCATAATAGACAAAATAATTTACTTATCATACTAAACTATTGTGATCTCGGTCCACATTTTTGGGAACCACTATACTACCTATTAGTTAATTAGCAGCACCCTAATACCTAGATGTAACTTTGTAGATGCTTTTCTACTGTTAATTGCATCTTGCATGAATTTTTTATTCTTCTTGCAGTTGTTCTGTTTCCCACAGAAGCTGCATCTTTCTAGAAGCTGCTACATCAGATTAAGTAAGTACACCCTGTTTGCCACAGAAACAATTAACAGGCATTACCTTCATCGTTAGCGCTGATACTGCGCATTACCTTGAGCATGCGTTGGATGTTTGCCATGACCTAGCTGTTCATATGTAGGTGTCGTTGGTGTCTATATATAGTCCTCCTGTCAATATTACTGTCAACCTAGCTGTTCATATAAAGTGGAAAACACAGAGGGGGCGAGCCAATACTATATAGCTGTTTTACGTTATTACTCCCTCCGATCCTATATAGCTGTTTTATGTTTGCCATGACCTACAAGATTGTTTGATTTCTTTTTCTGTATTTTGTTGGAAATTAGTTTGTTGTTCTTCCTGATTTGTGTGTCGCCACTTTGCAGCCTGGGAATGAATCTCATAACTTCTATTCTGATGAGCACTATCTGCCAACCTTATTTAATGTAAGCACTCAGAAGCTCCTAACCGTGTTCTTTTTCACTTTAGCCACCACTAATATATACTGCTGTCGTGCCTGCAGATGGTTGATCCAACCGGAGTCGGGAATTGGTCAGTGACACGTGATGATTGCTCTGAAGGAAAATGACATCCTAAAGTTTATAGGGCTGTTGACACAAGCTTTGAACTGCTTAAAAGTATAGCGGTGAGCTGAGCATGCATTGGATGTAAATTTTTATTGCATGTATGAGCATGCGTTGGATGTATGAGTTGGATACCTTGATCGTCTTCGGGGCCTGGAACGTCGGCGCCGGGCCCTGGAATCGGTCTCTGTCGCGGCCCAAGCGGTCGCCGCCGGATCTGGGGCCCTCAACGGGATCGGCCGCAGATCCGATGATCCGCGGCGGATCCTACGGGTTTAGGTGCAGATGGGTGGAGGAGCGGCGGCGGAGGGATTGGGCGGCGGCGAAGGGGTTGAGCAGCGAAGCGATTGGGCGGCGGCGAAGGGTTTGAGCGGCGGTGAAGGGATTGAGCGACGTAGGAACGAATGACTGCGACGACTCGTGCGGGCAATTGCATCGAGGGAACGAGGGTGTGAGCGCTTGGCTAATTTTCGTAGGTTAACCGTCGTAGATTTTTTTAGGACGATTTTCTGTCGATGAACCGTAGTGTTTCACAGCGGGCCTCGTGGTAGCATACCGTTTTTTTTGTCCGTCTCGAGGGCGGAAGGGGGGAATCGCTGGGTTGCGGGAGGTGGGATCGAGGACGAAAATTAACCGTCTCTGGTCGGACGAAAATTGACCGGCGGAGACTACCAACTGCTCCATTAGGAGTAGAGATTTTGTATCACGTGGTTGGACACCAGGGCCGGGCGGGCAAAATCTAGAGCCCTGTACGAAACTAAAAAATGGGGCCCTATCTCATTAAAGAAAATGATCTAACGAGCAATTATAATGCATATATATCTGGCAGAATAATTTATAATGCATATAATATAATGTCTTACATAATAATTGGAACATATAAAAAACCATACCTATTTAACTCCCGGTTGCTATTTATTTGAACAATATCATTCTTTTAGTATTCTTTGAAATGAAATCTTCAATGATATCCCTGTAATCAATCTTCTTCAACACTTCATTCTCATGTGCTATTGTGGCCAAATCGTTGAGTCTTTGTTGTGTCATAGGATCCGCATATAGGACTTCAATAGCTTCGTTTTAGAAAAATTTCTTTCTGCCAATGCAACTGGCACGGGAATGGTCAACGGAATTTTATATGCAATACTTGCATTGGGAAAACAATCTTGCCGCTTTAAAAAATTCAGAATTTCAACAGGTCCGATATTTTCTTTTGGCATGAAATTTTGAAGAAACTTCAACTCAGCAAACAAGCATCAATATCAGATTGTTTATCCTTCATAAAAACAGCCTGCCAAAAGTAACAATCCCTTCCAAAAGCTAATTAGGAAATTCGGAATTAGAAGTAGTAGCCGAAGTTAATCGAAAAGGACTCGCTAAACACCTGTAGACTAGAGTCGGTCACGGATCGATCCGACGAGGCGACGAGTCTAAAATTTGAGAGAGGAAGCCAGAAACAGGAGGGCAACAAACGGCAGTGGGCTGAATCCGATCGATTCGATGACGCGAAGCAACTAAACGATCCCCGGTTCCGTTTCCAGTAGCGTCGCCGCCCGGCCCACGACGCGACTGCAGACTGCAGTTACGGTTTTGCCATCGAGACGATCCCTATTCCTGATCGACTGCTGTAGGGTTTTTTTTTTTGAGTGTAGGCTGTAGCGTAGCGATCTCCTTTTTTTTTATGGACGATCCCGTTTCTACTTTCCATCTTACGATCGATCGAGCACCAGGCACCAGCGCTCGATGGCCTAGGCCCTGAGTAGTTACGATCGACTCAGGCCCAGCTCTCCAGTGCCCAGCGGCCCAGTACATCCTCGATTTGGATTTTTCTTTTTGAGAAATACTAGGCCTAAATAAAAATTTGGGGCCCCCCAAAATTATGGGCCCTGTGCGGGCCGCACATTCAGCATAACTGTGTGCCCGGCCCTGCTGGACACACAAATCAGCTGACTAAGGGCATCTCTAACCGATTCCTTATAATTGGTTAGAGGAGGCTAAATTCATGTTTTTCTTGTATAATGTGCACCTAACCGAACCCTTATAACTATTGAGGAGCATAAGTTTTGCTTCGTGACCGTCGCGACCCTTAAATATGCTCCACCACGCATCGCTAGAGTAAAAATCCTCCACTCTCCACCGCTCCACCTTTTCCATTCCACTGCCGCACAAGCCCCAACACGCCCCACCTCCAACCCCATCCACTCCGGCACCGACTCCCCACCCATCAGATCCAGCCACCGCCACTCCCCGCCGTCCATTAGAAGCATGAATCCACACTGCCACGTGCAGTCCTATGCTCGTGGTCGAGTTCAGATCCCTAGACTTGGATCAGCGCAATGTCACTGCCAATGATAGAAAGAACGCCCGATCCAAGCGCCGCAACACCTCTCGCTACCCACACGACGAAGGGGGGAAGCCACCACTACCATGCCATGGTGTTCGCTGGAGAGGCAACCATGTGGACCGCCATGCGGAGCGGCTGCCCCGGAACCCATGTCCGACAGAACACCAATTGTCCCCTTCACGGTAGAAACAGTAAAAGATACCTCATTTAACTCCTAGCCTAGGTCACACACCTCCACTGTAGGAGGTTTTCAAGTATGCGTCCCCATCCAGTCCTGATGGTCGGGTAGGGAGAGGCACGACCCTGTGAATATGGATCGTTGTCGCTGACCGAGTTCACATGATGTAGGGGCTGTTTGGATCACGCCCCAGTCCGCCCCGCCAATAGCGGGCTCGCCAAAAAATTGGCGAAGGAATCCGCCACCGCGGTTCCGCCAACTCGCAGGCGTAAAAACTGAACGAAGCTGCCAAAATTTTGGCGTGGTCGCGAAATGTTGGTTCCAATCCAAACGGCTGCCCGGCGTGCTAGTCAACGCCAAAAAATTGGTAGGGCACTCGTCGGCTGTATTCCAAACAGCCCCGTAGTGCACATGGCCGCCGACGCCGATCTAGCCGACCGTGAACCAGTGTCAGGACGCACTGTACCCGCAAGGACAGGGACCTCATCACCCACTAGTAGCACTCAGACAAAGCCTAATCCCACTTGCCTGGAGTGAGAGCGCCGATCTGCCCCGGGCCCAAATCCAGTCCACCTGAGCACGAGCCCGGACTCAAAGCTACCATATCACAACACAAACAATCATTGTAGCGTCCGACACCAGGCCCATCCCACGTGTTGCCTGCTCGTCACCACGAGAACGGGTATCACCTCCATGCCCTGGTGCCGCCTACAGAAACACCATATCTGGGCAAAGCCCCCGCCGGTCGTCACGTCCACCGGCCGGAGCTACCGCCATGTCCAGCCCCCCGCACCTGGAATGAGGCTCCGCGGATTCGCTACGAAGCCAGACCACACTGTTAGGAATTAATTAGTAGATTAATTAGCACATGCTAATTAGTGAATAGTCATTAGCAAAGAGGTGTGTCCAACCCTGAACAGTCATGTCCCTTCTCTTTTTCTATTGCCAATAGGCACCTGTTCTGGAGGGATGCCTTCAAACAGATACCTCTTCTTCCCACCTCTTCCAGATGTATATATACTTGAGAATCAATAAAAACTAGGACTGATTGTCCTTTCGCTTTCAATCTCGTTTTACTCTAAAAGTCTCTAACACGTTATCAGCACTTAGACTCTACCGTGAGAGCAACTCGCATCAAGGGAAGGAAAGACAGGGGCCTCCACGGATGCGTTGGTGGCGCCACTGGATGCGGCGGTTCCATCTAGCGCTCGTGGCGGAGGCTTTGTACGGTGGCGCCGCTGGATGCGTTGCAAAATCGAAGGCACATGCAACGACGGGAACTTCCGCAAGAGGCGATGCAGCGGCCACCACAGCGGCACCCCGGCCGGCCTTTCCGCGTGCTGGCGGCCGAGACGACTGGGCGTAGTGCACGGCGCGACGGCAGGCTGCGGACGGCTGCAAGGCTGGCTGCGACAGAACGTCGGGCATGCATGCAACCAGGGATTACTAATTGCGGTAGTTTTATTCGTTCTGTGAGGAAGCAACGAGTGACCATCCTCGATCGATCAATGCATGTCTCGTTCGTTTGCTCTCCTTTTGATTAAACAAATATGCTAATCAATTCTAAGTGATGTTTTCCGCATGCATCCATTGGGAACAAGACCAACCCACGGACCGAAGGCAACAACTACGGCCACTACGTCGCTCCGGCGCTCGGCAACATTAACCCGGCGGTGACCTCGTTGAGCACGCATCAACAGCCACGACGTAGTTCTTCCTCGACGACACACGACACCGTTCGTCCACAATGGTACTCTGGTATGTACGGTAAATCACAGTGGCACCCTCAGACGCCACACCAGCGAGAGACGGCCGGTGAGACCCGCTGCGACTCCCGACGGCGCGTCCTCAGGCACAGACAACACCTGGACTGATTGTCCTTTCGCTTTCAATCTCGTTTTACTCTAACACACACGAGACTGCGCGACCACCTGGTTCGCCAGTACATGACTAAAGCCTCTTGTTTGTCTCGAGTCGTAGTAACTCTCTGCCTAGCTGGCCGGGAGTCTCCCAGAGATCTGCCTGAAACATACTAGCACTGTAGCACCTGGATTATCCTGTTGTTTCAGCAACAGCAGCTTAGGAGTTGGGCATACTAATCTCATTTTATTAAAGGCAATCTCGCGGCTTAATTGTCGTGTGTACACAAGCTGCCCCTTTCATGCCTCATGAACAGGCCGGACCTAAAGCGTCCATGGAGAACTGGCCTCCGCCTGATCTCCAAGCAGTGGTAGCGGCTAGCGGGGCATTTGGTACAAGATTATCAGGAAGGATCATGAGGTGGCATCCCGACGGAGATAGTTACACAGATAATCCATCGCCTACCATCCCTCCTAGCGCGCAGCTGCGTTTGCTATGCCGTCAAACAATTGTATCCTGAATTTTGTGCAGCCTCAGCTCCAAATCATCTAACCATCCTCGGGCTTGACACAGGACCAACCTCGCAAACTTGAACTCCATCACGACGATTGCAGCGGTGGAAGCAACAAAGATGTCGGCTAATGAAAGGGATGTGTTTCCAGATACCTCCCGCCCCCAACATCTTTACGCCTTGTTTGGTAAATCCTCCTCTGAAGGGGATTGGAGACTATTGGAAGGATTTTGGCTTGCAGGGGATTTAATCCCCCTCAATCCCTGCCAATCCCCTCCAAGTCTACCTCAACAGAACAAAGCCTTACCGGTCCAAGCCATCCTAATTTCTCCAAGTCTTACACTCCCTTTGTGCTTGTTTGGGTGTTCCTACCCAGATAAGATCGCCATGAGAGGGGAAAGACTACAGAGGGCGCTGTCCTTTTTTTTAACCACACAGGAGAACTGCATGTGAAATTTAGAGACAGAAATAAAAAGGAGAGAACCCCTACGTAGTCCAGACGACAATAACAGTAACAAAGAACTCTCAGCATCTAACAATAGGTAACAAAGGAGCGACATAGAGACAGAGGTTGTTTCTCATTTTAAAGGCCAGGGGTGTCCTTGCACAAGTAAAGGTTGGTTGGTGCATTAGGGTAGAGCACCTTCAAAGGAGACCCTCAAAGCTCTGATATATGTCCGAAATATAGTGTCTGTACTGTTTGTTTCAACTATTGTCATCCAATGAGGACCCCCATCAGTCCGCGTAGTGGTCTGGATATCCGTTTTCCGGCAAATCCGAGACAAACATGTGGGAGCTATATCGGTGTCTGGACATCCAGTAGACCAACAAAAAGCCACCACGTGGTCCTCCTCTCTTTTCTCTCTCCGCACATGCATGGTCCCTTCTCCTCTCTTTCGTCCCAACCGGACAAATAAGAATTAATTTGTGAAAAGCGTTGGATGCCTCTCTCCCGCGTCATATCCGTGGACATTTGTCGTGTCCATTTGTGGGCTAGCTTTAGAGATGCCCTTAGCTCCAAATGAAGTAGATATAGTTACTGTCTAGTAGTACAAAGGAAAATATCAGTCCAGAATGCTTCAATATGTTGGACTCAGCATCCAAAAGAAAATCAAATAGGAGAGTCACTTCAAAAATGATAAAGTAAGACAGGTGTCAAGATGTGTAAATTACTTCGGAGATTCCAGGAAGATAAGGATGGTGGTTCTACACTATGGTCTACGTTATAGTCGTCTGATGTGGACGCATGGTTAGACACAATGAGAAAAAAAAAAGATACAAACAGAAAAGGGGTGCTCTAAATGGTGCCTCCAGAGGTAGCTCTCATATCACCGTTGGTTTTTGGCCAAGCCTAGAGAGAACGTCGTCCTCTAAATTTCGAATTTTGAGCATTCATAGTTCAGTGCTATCTAATGTAACCCAGAATACAGAAAAATTGGTCACCTTACTAATTATTCTATGTTAGCACAATGTACCATCGTTTCTTTTCTACAAACCAAAATGTGCCCCCATAATCAATTATGCAACCATTTAAATCTTAAATACAGAAGAAAATCAATTGATTTGTATGACTCTGAAAAAATAGAACCATAAAAGATCACATATCTGCAACCAGACCACCGGGACAAATATATAGACTCAGATCACACTTGGGTGTAGTTCGCAAATAATTTGAAGGGGGCAGAAATGGTTAAGTGTATGTAGTCTTAATTTCGTTCGGATCCTTTCCAGTGTGGTGAATAATCGGGAAACAATGAAGATGGATGTCTTCAACGACATAGCTAGACCTGGCAACAACATAGGCATAGCTGCGCCGGAGGTGATCATCCTGGAGCTGCTTGGAACATTCAACAACACGGTGCAACTGAGAGGGACATTCTGCCTCATGATGGTGCTAATACTTACTAAACTCGTCAATCGACTGCACCCAATACTCAATGGGGCTGACTATTTTATTAAATGCAATCATAGTTGGTTTAAATTTATGAGGCTAAGATGTCAACCTACGAAAAGCTCGATCAAATTCTGATGGATACCGAGTGAGATACAAAACTTCCTCTAGTAACTGTTTGCTCCCTGTAATGATATAGAGGCGCTATCGGGCCATGCATATCTATCTATCTATACCTATACTAATTACAGACTCTTTAAAAAAATCCCACGTCAATTAGAAAATTAGAGCCGTTAATCTCGGGTGGGACCAAAATTATTACAGTGTAGATTAACCCATGTAATTTTCCATCTCTCATGTATCTGTAAAAAAAGGTCTCACGTGTCTCTCCCCCATGAGTCAACCCTCTTTCTTTTGACTCGAAAAACTTCACGTATCTTTCTTCCAATCTCTCATGTATTTCTGTGAAAAAAACTCTCACGTGTCCCTCTCCCACGTATCTCTAAAATAAATACTATCTTGATGTATCGCTCTCGAACTCTCACGTCTCTCTAGAAAGAAAAGGCCCGACTTCCCTAATCTCTCACGCCTGACTCGCAAGATATAGGCTCCCCGGCGGCGCCGGCAAAAACATCACCCCAGCAATCGCCTTTGTTGCCGAGGAGGACACGAGCACTTGAAGGACGTGGTGTAGCGGGAGGCAACCGTTCCAGTGCCCCAACAACAGCGAGCACCAGTGCTAGGCCGCGGCTGACCTCTCACGGCAGATCGGGAAGGCCATGCGGACATGGGACGATGCGGGAATTGAGTTTGCGGCTGAAGGAGACAGTAGCTGAGTTCGAGGTCAAGCTTACATCGCCACCATGCAGAACCTCACCCGTGCTCTCTCCCTGTAGCAAGCTGGTCTGAGACGTCCATGCATGGCATGGATAGGCAGGAAGACGTGCCCAAGCATCCGGCATTGCTGAGCTAATATGTGGTATGTTTGTTTGTTTTCATCCTTAATTGCTTAGATAATCAATTAATTAGCAAAGTAGGCATAGTGAATTAGGGATAGGAGAGATATGTACAGAAGGCTTCAGATTTTCTCAGCGGAATAGAAACGAACCCTAGATGCTGCTCTGTGTTTTGGCTGGAGCGCCTGGTAGGAGACCACGCCCCCGCAATCTGAGGTACTGCTGGTCGTGGCCGCTATTCACGTGACGTCCCTGTTCTAGATTATGATGATAGTGATTATGCTCTGACACTCCTCTGTGTTTTCTCTTTTAAGTTCTCTCCTCGGCTAGAAAACGCTTCAACCGAAGTCAGCAGATCAAGGTTTGCTGCATGTTGGACGTTGGAATGTAGCCGGCCACATCGTTGCGTCATCGCCCGATGGAACTTGAAGTGTCGAGCAGGCTCGTAGAAGCCGGAATGCGAGATTACGTACTGTCCGGATGGTCCTCTGCACGCCAGGTTAAATATATATGTCATCTAGTTCTCTAAACTACGATTTCCACAACTCAAAGTAAGTCAATATATAACACATTACAATGACTACAACATTGTCCCTTTGAGTAGGAAAATTGTGTTTGATAAAACAAGAAATAAACAACATCAATTAACTAGCCCATGCAAATGCACGGGTTGACGACTAGTCATTCTAACTGTTTGCTCCCTGTAGTAACAAACTATCTATCCTTTGATCAGATCGGATGTTATGGTTGATAAGTTGCGCTATCTTCATCTTGTTTCCTTGGGAATCAGCTGGGAATTGAGATGTTCTAGGGCTTTTCAGGTACATGTCCTGTCTTCCTCTTGTCTCAGAATCTAAGTTAGTATGGCCCGTCCCATCCGCAGTACTTGCAATCTCACTACTTCTTGTAATCATGTTTGTGCAGTGAACATAACCTTCTTCAAGCTAGACACGAGATATGTGGTGTGTTTGAGGGACCTCATCGTCAACAGGCTTCCGTCATGAGTTCCAATTTGCAACACTAGCTGGAGAGGACAGCAGCGAACACGATGTATTGCATGCAATGAAGGAGACGGTCGCACATCTCCAACCCGCAACCTTTGCCGCATGTGCACGCCTCCGTCCAACATGGCAAGCGACCAACGGCGTACCCCGGATTTTAAATTAGGGTATGCGAACTTTAAAAATTCACTTAAAAAAAACCTTAATGTCCCCAATAGCAACAACAGATGTACAAATTTTCCATTGTCAGAGGGGCATAGATAATTTACAGAAATGATAGAAACATGACGGAACATTACATTACACGCATACGAATTAACCGTCCATGAATCCATCAAATCGTTTACTCTGTCACAGAATCACAAACTTGCAGTTTACAGGTACACAAATGCCCCTAAAAAATTACATTTGATTTTATCTTGTGCGCTGGTGCGAAGAATAGGAGAGCGAGGCTTTGAGCCAGCTCACGATGGTGGGGGATGCTCCGGACAGGCGTCACTCTTCCACTTCTTTTTATT
>NC_057802.1:575887797-575893335 GCF_018294505.1 Triticum aestivum
TCTCATTGTGGCTGTGTGGCATGTCATGGCCAGCTAGCTAACGGCGGCTGCCGCGGCCGCGACATTTGTTCATGGCCCGGCCATTGTATACTTGGAAACTTCCAAAATGGCACCCTCCTAGTAGACGGCCTCATAAAAAGGCAGGGAAGTTGGAAGCCCAAAACACTGGGCTAGAAAAATCAGAGAAATGGCTGACAACCTCGCCCCGACTTCTACACAGAGACCGGAGCTATATCTGGCTTATAGCGAGATGAATGCTGCCCTCGTGTGAAGCTTTTCCGTGCGTAATGATGGGCTGGGACAGGCTATTTTCGCACATTTGTTGGCTCCCACACTGTCATTAATTATGTTCGTTTTTTTTCTTTTATTTTTCTGTTTTCTTTGGATTTTCATTTTTTTTGTTTTTCTTTCTTTCTTCATTCTTTCTTCAATTTCCTTTGTTTCATTCTTGGCTTTCATCGATTTTATAGGTTTCTATTTTGATTTTTTATTTTTTTTCTTTGGTTTTATTTGTTTATTTACCAATTTTCTTTGGTTTCCATTGTGTTCAATGGTTTATTTCGGTTTTTTTTGCCTTTTTCCATTCTTTCAGTACATATCTAATTTTTTTCACATACAATGTACATTTTTATATACATGCATCCTTAGCATTTCGGAATACGTTAATTAAATTTTGTATAATATATGTTCTGATGATTAATTTTATCATTCACCTTCTAAAATTGTTTATACATATTTAAAATTATTTTTATACCTGTTCAACATTTTTAAAATAATAGTTAATTTTTAAATGTATATCATTCATTTATACCTTTTTTTAAACATCATCAATACTTTCATACATGTTTAACCATTTTTAACTACATGATTAACATTTTTAAACTTAATGGTTAATTTTATTTTATTTAAATACATATTTTGATTTCTACTTTGTGCCATACACATTGTACTTTTTTTCACATACATCTCAATATTTATTTAATATATGTTTAACACTTCTCAAATGCATGATCCATATTTTTCAAAACACATATTTTCAACATTTGTTAATAAGTGTTAATATTTTTTTCAAACATGTGTTGAAACATTTTCAAATGCTATGAACATTTTTCTAATGTTGCGCCAATATTTCAAAACAAATATATATGTATTTGGATTTTTTTAAATATAAAAATCGGGAAAAATCGAGTGAACGAACGAAAAACGAATTGAACGAACATCACTATTAGGCCGGATCATTACCACGTTCCTTCAGGGAAGCAGACGGCCCTTCCCGCTAGACCCAAGACATAGTCGCTGCCCTACAAAGAGGGATCATCAAACTGGGCCGGACCATTAGTGATGTGACTCTTCAACTTACGAAAAATATATTACATCTTTTGTTCTTGCTTTATGAATTTAGAATACCGAATATTACCAGCACTAATTCTAACACTAAGCTAGCTATGTATGGGCTATTCATCTTGATGGTAGAAAGAAGGTAGTTCTTATATAGTGTACACAGTTGCGTTGTAGAAGAAGCCCACAAATAATAGGACCTAAAATGCAACAAATGCTGACCCCATTAGTTGATCTTCTTTAGGGAAATGTTCCATCTCTTCGACGTGTGGTGCACAGGACAATATTCTTTGATAGAGACTGAACCTCGGATCCTTCAAAGGCACTGAAAAAAAGGAGAGAACTGCCACATCTAAAGTTCATGGGAGGTCGTTTTAATCATTACAATACAAATTTCAGGTATCTCACATAACATGACTCAAAGATCTATTGTCTATATAAAATTGAGATGCAATATGCTGAACAAAAAAGAGACATGGTACAACACTCAGTTACACAGCCTGATTTCACTAAGTCAATGTAGTCCATGAAACAAAATAAATGGACGAACCAACTTTAAAAAGCACTAACAACCAGTGGCTGCACCGACACAGCTTGCTTTACATGGAAGAACTACCAGACCCACCATAATGTTGTCATGCATGCTGCTGCCGCGATCCATTAGCAATCATGAACCCACTGTCTAGCATCACTATATCGTTTTAAAATGACTCTTCTCAGTTTTTAGTAAATATACAAATACCATGAACTAAAGCACCTTATAATGTTGAGATTTCTCTTGTACTAGATGATAGACGTTGGTTTAAATTTGCAGATAGTAGATGGACAACTAACGAATTCACCAACCTTCCACTGTCTAAGGTACAAGATGATAGATGTTGATCGTAATTTGGAGCTACTGGATGGACGGCTAACGTATTCACCAACCTTCCATTGTGTAAGTCTGACCCGCCTTATAAAAGGGTGCGCTACCTGTATTCTTCTTGTACTAGCACACAAACTAGAAAGAGAGGTAGGTTGGAATGGGACAATTCATTATGAATGGGAGACATATGGAAACACCTCATCCGCCATTCTTTACCTGGATGTAGAAACAATATGGATATGTGGCACACGGTGACCAAGGTCAGCTGCTTACTAGCAGAAAACCATGTAAGATCGATATCCCTGCCAAGCAACTGTGGCATCGCGCAACATTTTCCGCCCGAGCATATATGGATGATGACAAAGCAAAGAGGAGGCCCAATTGGACCACTCTGCATGACAGAAGTTCATGGCCCCATATCCCCAAGCCGAGGAGCACCCTGCAGCCTTGGCCCACTTATCAGCATAGTATAACCCTTTTGCAATTGGCTCGAGCACTAAAGCAAGTGAGGTAGCACCTCTAGGTGGAGCGTACATTCTGGATAGCTGATGAGCTCAGATCGTAAAGGGAAATTCACTATAAAGTATGCAATACAAAATGATCTGGATATGGAAGACATTGAGAGAGTAGAATGAGCAAAATGATTGACCAGAAATACATACTTAATTGATGTAAGCAATCTCATTTCTCTTTCCAAAAGGTTGTCATTTTGATAAAAGTACAGATATACATCGAAATATTGACTATGGAAATGAAAACATTTGATAACATACTTAAAAATCATATGGGCAGTTTTTTCACAATAAGTAATATTTGTCAGGCTTTATAAATATGATATGACCGAAATTATAAATTAAAGTTATGTTTAGGACTAACTTGACAAGAATGAACAATGCCAGATGGCTAAATTGAAGATTTTAGCATTATCAACGAAGGTCAATTTCAACGTTGTTGTAGACAAAAATAAGGACAGGGAATCCCAAAACTAAAACAGAGTTGTGAGTGCAAATGTATCATAGTTAGTTAGTCTTATTGTGATGCCTATGATGTACTACCTATGCTTGGGCCACCTACACAATGAATTCACCTGTGCATAATAAAACTTAATATTAGTTTTGTTTATTGTGTCCTACTATTTCCATACATTGCTAAACGATACAATTTTGTGTGATCAAGAAAGACACAAATTGCTTTTTCTTCCAGAAATGGCAATATTACTTAATCACCAAAAAAGATTGTTAATAAGAAAAGATGGTGCCATGAATAGAAAGTATTAGATAGGTATATATGCCATAGAAAAATGAAGATGAAAATAAGATAGTCAAAAGGCCACGAAGTCGCTCACTCAATTTCTGAATGTAATATGAAGAGAAAGGAAAGATATAACCTAGAGAAAAATCTATTCTCCAAGCATAGAGTACGTCTCTCGGGTGTAAAATCAAATATTCTGGATCTTTAACTTTTAATACTGCATATATACTTTGATTCTTGAAAGTATGTTTGGAGATCCCAAAGCAGGTTGACCTGCCAGACTACTACTTGTAAGAGGCCATAGAACGGGCGTTTGCCTCTCGGCCTCCACGGAGGCCTTTTTTTTTGACAAATTCAAAATTCAAACCTTTTGGTTTCAAAGAAATCTGAAAAAGAAATTGTGCAAGTAACTAAAGATGTTATGTGTATCTGTGTAAAATTTTAGGATGAAATATGTTGAAATGCGACATGTACAAAAAACACAAATTCATGGCCTGAGAGGATGAAATGTATCATGTGTTAAAAATCCCAAAATATATCTTTTTTGAACAGCCCTCACTTCAACGTATTTTGCCCTGAAAATTTACACACATGTGTGTTATGCCCCCATGTATATTTGTATTTTTTTCAGAATTTTTTCAAACGTAGAAAATATGAAATTTGAGGATTTTGAATTTTTTAAAACAGAGCTCCGTGGAGCTCGGCCTCTAAAGGCAATATTCGCCATATTACCACCTTATATCTACCATCTTTTTGTAGGAACGTTCAAATGTTTATCTACAAAATAGGGACAGGTGATTAAACATCATGATTACTTTACAATAAAATTTCCATAATGTACTATTTTACAAATACCTAAAAAACAAATTTTTATTTAAATAACAATCTAGAAAAAGGAAAAAAATACTGAAGTCCAAATAATTCGTTCTTTCATATTTGAAGTTTCTACTTGTTTCCGGGATTATTATAAATCACAATTTTGTGACAGAACAATTTTGCTATTTATTTTTCATGCTTTATTGATTGCTTTTTATAGGCATTCTTGTTTGTTTATCTTTTCATATTATTAGTAAATTAACTAAAAATCCATTTGGTCGAGTATCACACTCGACCACTTAGAGTCCTATTGGATAATGCTTTGACAGACCCACACAAGAAGCAAGTGAAAATGGGTGAGTGATGTCTACTACGCAACCTTCCTCTTTTAGACTCGTGTTGGGCCTCCAAGCGTAGAGTTTTGTAGGGCAGCAGCAATTTTCCCTCAAATGGATGACCTAAGGTTTATCAATCCGTAGGATGAAGATGACCTCTCTCAAACAACGCTGCAACCAAATAGCAAAGAGTCTCTTGTGTCCCCAGCACACCCATTGCAATGGTAAATTATATAGGTGCACTAGTTCGGCGAAGAGATGGCGATACAAGTGTAATATGGATGGTAGATATAGGTTTTTGTAATCTGAAAATATAAAAACAGCAAGGTAACTTGTAACAAAAGTGAGCAAAACGGTATTGCAATGCTTTAAAACAAGGCCTAGGGTTCATACTTTCACTAGTGCAAAGTTTCTGAACAATGATAACATAATTAAATCATATGGCAATCCCTCAACGTGCGACAAAGAATCACTCCAAAGTTTCTATCGGAGAACGTAGGACGAAAACGTGCATCAACCCCTATGCATAGATTATCTCAATGTCACCTCAGGAATCCGCGAGTTGAGTGCCAAAACATACATCAAGTGAATCAATAGAACATCCCATTGTCACCACAGGTATCCCACCGTAAGACATACATCAAGTGTTCTCAAATCCAATACTCAATCCAACATAACGAAGCCTCAAAGAGCAAGACTCAATTCATCACAAGAAGGTAGAGGGGGAGAAACACCATATGATTCAACTATAGTAACAAAGCTCGGGGTACATCAAGATCGTGCCAAATCAAGAACACGAGAGAGAGAGAGAGAGATAGAGAGAGAGAGAGAGAGAGAGAGAGAGAGAGAGAGAGATATCAAACACATAGCTACTGGTACATACCCTCAGCCCCGAGGGTGAACTACTCCCTCCTCATCATGGAGACCACCGGG
>NC_057802.1:575893625-575912857 GCF_018294505.1 Triticum aestivum
GGTCACCCCCTGGCATAGCTCCGGTGCTCCGTGGGTCTCTTCTGGTCCATAAGTGATCACCGTAAATTTCAGCCCATTCCGAGAACATTTATTTCTGCACAAAAAAATGACACCATGGTAATTCTGCTTAAAACAGCGTTAGTCTGGGTTAGTTCTAATAAAATCATACCAAAACCATATAAAATTGTTGTAAGCATGGCATGAATACTTCATAAATTATAGATACGTTGGAGATGTATCAGTGAGGAGCAAGTCAAGATGGATGGGCAGTGAATACAAAATAATGTTATGCACACCCAAAACAATAGGATGTGATCCAAGATATAAAACTTTAAGAAGCTTTTATATGCAGTCTCTGAAAGAACATGCGGTGCCCCATGTTTGGTTTTGGTAATTGATGACAATCTCTATGGACTAATGGTTGCCTTGAGTTATATGTGAAGGATTTGTCCATAGGCATTTCTTGAAGTTCATGTGTTGGTTTCAAGGAGTTTATGTGATGACCAAGGTGCTATTCAAGGAATTACCTAAAGATTGGTCTTGTAAGAGGTTGATCAAGACTAAGTAAAAGAGTGAATCAAGTTGATCAACACACAAAGCGTAGAAGATGTACCGAGAGGGATCAAGCGATCCCATGGTATGGTAAGCATTGTCAATTACGCTTTGTGTACTAACCCATGATCTTCGTGAGAGTTCTTTGTGGGGTTAGGTTGCGGTGTGCAAGTTCAAGGAAGCATCACGAAGAGATCAAATGCTTGAAGCTTGTCGTCCATTGTGGTGACAATGGACTTGTGAAGATGTGCGGAAGAGTGGCTCACCCATTGTGGAGTATGGGGGGGCAATCAACTAGTCTTCATCGAGCCAACGCATTCAAGAAAGGTGGTCGAACTTGAGGGAGTCAAGATCGTCTTCATCTAGCTCAAGTGGACCATGTGCAAGGCAAAGGTTTGCCCTTGATAGGTTTTCTATTTTACCGATCTCATGATGGTAGTTGGGAGACCGGGTTATAGGATCGATTGCCGTACTATCAAGGGGGGCTCTCGATGATTAGCTTGATCGCATCATTCGTAGAGAGCTCAAACCATTGCATCCTTGCATCATCTTTCTTGGTTCTTGTTTGCTTCTCTTTGTGAGTTTTGGAGCTTCTGGTCATCTTGTTGACAAGCTCGAGTTCATCGAAAACGGAGTTCACTTGCATCTTCTATGATGTTTTCGATGTTGGAGGTTATGTCGTTTCTTCTCTGTTGAAGGTTTCACTCCTCTATTTGTTAGGCATACCTCCCCTGCCTCTTCTTACTATAACCACTCGTTGTCTTGTATCCAACAAGCTTGAGTTTTCTCAATTCGGAGCTCATTCGCAGAAGTTATGGCAGTTCTGGTTTTATTGGATCCATCTGTTGTCTTTAGCTGCGTTTTGATAGCATCCTATGTTTTCCTTGTCTATGCAAGTATTGCTCTTGTTTGCCGAACTAGGGGGGTGCGGTAGTAGTGCTCGTTAGAGCGGTAGTACCGCAGGCCCTTGCGGTAGTACCGCCCACTGGTGCGGTAGTACCGCTTCTAGTAAGCGGTAGTACCGTGGTCCATGCTTAGTTCCGCAGGTACGCGGCAGTAAGGGGCGGATGTAATTTTTTACATCCGCGCCTCGCGCGGTAGTACCGCGGCTGGCTTACGGTACTACCGCGTCGGGTTTTTGCATCGACTCCAACTCTGCGGAAGTAGCCACAGATGTAATTTTTTATATCCGTGCCTTCCCCTCCCTGGACAGCCCCTGCCTTGCGGTAGTACCGCAAGGGGGAGCGGTAGTACCGCGCCAGCAGTACTACCGCCCTCTGCCTTAGTGCATGTGTGGCTATTCTGGTCTCTGCTGCGTGGGCGGTAGTACCGTGTGCCCCTGCGGTAGTACCGCGTGCCCCTACGGTAGTACCGCGCCTCAGGTACGGTAGTACCGCGTGCCCCTGCGGTAGTACCGCGCCTCAGGTGCGGTAGTACCGCGCTGCGCAGGCTGAGTTGGTGGATAACGGTTGGATTTTCCCCCTCCTATAAAAGGGGGTCTTCTTCCCCAATGAACCTTATCTTTTGAGCTCGTGTTCTTTCCCCATTGTTGACCTTCTTCGAGCTTGCTAACTCTCAATCCGTCCATGGATTCTTGCTAGTTTTTGAGGGAAAAGAGAGAGGAGATCTAGATCCACATTTCCACCAATCACTTTCTCCTCTATGTGAGGGGAACCCCTTGGATCTAGATCTTGGAGTTCTTGGTGTTCTCCTTCTTGTTCTTCCTCACATTTTCCTCCCTAGCATTAGTTGCTTCGGTGGGATTTGAGAGAGAAGGACTTGGGCACTCCGTGTGCCCTTGCCATTGCATTTGGTGCATCGGTTTGAGTTCTCCACGGTGGTACGTGGTAGTTACAAGTTGAGAAGCTTATTACTCTTGGGTGCTTGGTACCCTTGAGCTTGTTCCTCTTGGGTGCTTGGGCGCCCTAGACGGTTGGTGGTGTTCGGAGCTCAATCATTGTGGTGTAAAGCTCCAGGCAAGCGTCGGGGTCTCCAATTAGGTTGTGGAGATCGCCCCGAGCAATTTGACGGGTACTGGTGACCGCCCCCAAGGGTTGCCAAAGTGTACGGGTTCGGTGACCGCCCCTAAGGGTTGCCATTTGTTACGGGTTCGGTGACCGCCCTCAAGGGTCCCTTAGTGGAATCATGGCATCTTGCATTGTGCGAGGGCGTGAGGAGATTACGGTGGCCCTAGTGGCTTCTTGGGGAGCATTGTGCCTCCACACCGCTCCGAACGGAGATTAGCATCCGCAAGGGTGTGAACTTCGGGATACATCGTCGTCTCCGCGTGCCTCGGTTATCTCTTACCCGAGCCCTTTACTTATGCACTTTACTTTGTGATAGCCATATTGTTTCTTGTCATATATCTTGCTATCACCTAAGTAGGCTTTCTTGCTTAGCATAAGTTGTTGGTGCACATAGGTGAGCCTAGTTGTTGTAGGTTTTGTGCTTGACAAATTAACCGCTAGGTTTATTCCGCATTTGTTCTAGCATCAACCGTAATTATTTTAAAGCGCCTATTCACCCCCCCTCTAGGCGATATCGACGATCTTTCAGTCTCCTCATTGGTGTGATGATTTGTTTCGTACTCCTAGCTGGATAAGTAGCCGAATTTATTTTGGGGAAACGCTTCTTAGCATACGTCCGGCAAAAGCCATTCGCCAGACCATTCATATGCCTCGATTTGATTTAAATCCCTTGGTTGAGACTGCTTCCCACCTTAAAGCATTTCCAAAACAATCCTTCCCTATTTTCTCTCCCTTCCGCTCCCATAATACCTCTCGCATTAATCTCACCTACCACAAACCCACCCATCTCTTCTCCTTGTCTGCATGGTGTGTGATAACCCACAAGTATAGGGGATCACAACAGTTTTCGAGGGTTGAGTATTCAACCCAAATTTATAGATTCGACACAAGGGGAGCCAAAGAATATTTACAAGTATTAGCAGCTGAGTTGTCAATTCAACCACACCTGGAGATTAATTATCTGCAGCAAAGTGATCAGTAGCAAAGTAGTATGATAGTTTTGATAGTAGTGGCAGCAGCAACAGTAACGGTAACAGTGATAGCAATAGTTTTATAGCAAGTGCAACAATAATGATAACAGTAGTAACTTAGCAAGATCAATATGTAGGAAAATCGTAGGCATTGGAACGATGATTTGTTAGATGATATTCATCATGTGAAAGTCATAACCTAGGGCGATACGGCACTAGCTCCAGTTCATAAACATAATGTAGGCATGTATTCCATAAATAGTCATACGTGCTTATGGAAAGAACTTGCATGAAATCTTTTGTCCTACGCTCCCGTGGCAGCGGGGTCCTATTGGAAACTAAGGGATATTAAGGCCTTTTAATAGAGAACCTGAACAAAGCATTAACACAGGTGAATACATGAACTCCTCAAACTACGGTCATCACCGGGAAGTGTCCCGACTATTGTCTCTCCGGGGTTGCCGGATCATAACATGTAGTAGGTGACTATAACTTGCAAGATCGGATCTAGAACATAGATATAATGGTGATAACATAAACGGTTCAGATCTGAAATCATGGCACCCGGTCCCAAAGTGACAAGCATTAAGCATGGCAAAGTCATAACAACATCAATCTCAGAACATAGTGGATACTAGGGATCAAGCCCTAACAAAACTAACTAGATTACATGATGAATCTCATCCAACTCCTCAACGACCAGCAAGCCTAGAAAGAATTACTCACTTCCGGTGAGGAGCATCATGGATTTGGCGATGGAGAAGGGTTGGTGAAGAAAAAGATCGATGACCCCCCTCTCCGGAGTCCAAAACGGACTCCAGATCTGGCCTCCCGATGAAGAACAGGAGACGGCGGCGGCTCTGGAACCCGATAATTCTTTCTCCCCGATTTTTTCTGGAAAAATAGGATTTTATAGCGTCGGTTTTAGGGTCTGCGGGGACACTAGGTGGGGACAACCCACCTGGGTGCGCCTGGAGGGGGGGGGGGCGCCCTGGTGGGTTGTGCCCACCTCCGGTGGTTCTTGGCTCCATAAATTCTTTTTTATTATATAAAAAATCCTCGCAAAATTTCGGTACATTTCGAGAACTTTTATTTCTGTACAAAAAACAACACCAAGGTAGTTCTGCTGAAAATAGCGTCAGTACGGGTTAGTTCCATTCAAATCATGCAAATTAGAGTCCAAAACAAGAGGAAAAGCGTTAGGAAAAATATATACAACGGAGACGTATCAGTGTGCTCCCGTGCTGCCGACCTTGCCAATCCCCTCAGGGCCCTCACCTCTCCGCCATGAACCTGCCCTAGCCTCTGTACTCGTGAGACGCACCACACCGGTGCACCCTCCCGTCATCAGGTGGCCAAGCGGTCGTTACACTTGCGTGGTGCCTGCTTCCTAGGGGCGACTTCATGCTCCACCAAGAAGCAGCATATAGTGCATCCTTGTGTGGTCACGTCTGATAGCTTATGTGTGATGCTCGCATTGCAGGCGGCCATATGAAAAGAGGTGATGCCCTGAACGAGGTGTTACCCTTCACCCCACACTGCTGCTAATTCTATCAAGGTCTCGTATGAGGTGTGGTTGCTTCTTATTTTTAGGATCTTCTCAATACGATTATACATGCTTCCTTAGTCCCTCGTGCATGTGTTAATTGTATGGACACTTTGCTTTGAAGAGTGCCGAACATTTTTAAAAGCACGACCATTTTTAAATTCCCGAACATTTTTTGAAACGAATAAAATATGAAAGTACAATAAAAAATTGAATTTGAATGAAAGATTAATAGTATGTACATTTTTAAAATTTCAAACAATTTTTTAAAATTGCAAACAGATTTAGAAATTTCCAACTGGGGCCTGACGGGAGAGATACCATCGCCTAGTTGGCCCGAGGCCTAAGAGTGTTTTTCTTCTATATTTTTGTTATTCTTCTCTTTTTTCCGTTAATTCATGTGTCTCCCTTTTTGAACTTTATTATTCTTTTTGAAACCTAGTCTAAAAATTGAAATATTGTTTGAAATACCAAAATAGCAGTTTTAAGAAAATATTTTAAATTCATTTTCATAATTTTTTCCATGAGCTTATATGACCAATTCAAGGCGACATGCCAAGTTGCTTGAGTTCTACATTTTTTGATTTTCTCGGTGAAAAATGACCTATAAATGACTGGACATGACGCAACTTGCATATTTTGTCAGAAATCGTGCAAACCTGGCGTGAATGCCTATCATGGGCTTGCCCGCCTGCTCACAAAAGTTGAGGTCATTTCGTGCATGTACCAAAATAGACCATGTTCAACGGAGGGTTGTCGGGTAGGCTAGAAGAGTCCGTCTGAGAGCGGGGTTTTTTGGCATCCATCAAAATGATCCCGATTTTTCCATGAGCTTATATGACCAATTCAAGGTACCATGCCAACTTGTTTGAGTTTTCGATGATTCGTGCATTTTTTGAGGTTTTCACGGTGAAAATTGGAGATAAATGACCGAACATGACACAACTTACATACGGTGTTGAAAATCGTTCAAATCTGGCATGAATATCTATCATAGGCAAGCCCACCTACTGGCAAAACTTGGGATCATTTTAAGAATGTCCAAAACTAGAACATGTTCAGCGAGGGTCTGCGCGAAGCCAGACTGCTCTGTCTGAGTGCACGTTATTTCTTGACATCCTTGAAATGGATCCATTTTTTTCATGTGCATGTATGACCAATTTGAGGCACCACTGAAAGTTGTTTTGGTTTTCGACAAATTTTGCATTTTCTAGTGTTTTCTCTGTGAAAAATGCCCGTTAAATGGCTAGAGGAAACGCATCTTGCATACGGTGTCAGAAATCCTTCAAACCTGGCAGGGATGCATACCATGGGCATGCCCACATTTGGGAAAATGAGGTCATTTCATTTATGTCCAAAAATAGACCATGTTCAACATAGGGTGTCCGGGTTTGAGAGCACGCTTTTTTCGGCATCATCAAATGAAACCCATTTTATTCCATGAGCTTATATGACTAATTCAAGGCACTGTGCCAAGTTGTTTGATTTTTTGACAATTCTTGAAGTTTCTGGAGTTTTGTTGGTGAAAAATGATTGATAAATGGCCGGGCTTGACGCAACTTGCATACGGTGTCGGAAATCATTCAAACCTGGCATGGATCCTTACCATGGGCATGCCCGTCTGCTGGAAAAAGCTGGGGTCATTTCATTTATGTCCAAAAATAGACCATGTTTCACGTCGGGTGTCCGGGTAGGCCAGAAGGGTCCGTATCCATAGTCCAAAAAAAACTATCTATTGAGAGGAGTGTGCCATACTAGGGCAGACTGTTGTATTCATGAACATGTAATTTTTCCTAATTAGAATGCTTCTGTTATTTGCAATTTTCATCATTATCAATCAACATGAATATTTTATATGTCCTAACCATCTCTTGAAATTTGTCAATAATTTGGGATGCTTTTGTTATTTGTATTCGTCATTATCAATCAACATGAATTTATTTTGCAACACAAACATTTCTTAAATTTGTGAAAATTTCACGCATTTGAAAAAAAGGAAATAGTAAAAAAAGTGATATTTTAAATAAAACTATTATATAATCGAACAAAACCCAGTTTAAAAAAAAACAAAAAAGAAACTGTCAAAATAATCACAAACTTACATTTGCCACATAAGAAGCCAAAAAAGTAAAGTGTTCAAGTTGTATTCAAAATTGTTCAAAATGTTGGTTCTTAAGTTTGCATGCTCCTCATATCTCTTTGAAATTGTTCAACATGTTGTTCCAAAAATGTTCTTAACATTTTGAACTAACATATCTCTTTAGAATTTTTCAAATTGTTCATGCTTTTAGAAATTGTTGTTCAAATTTTCAAAAAAATGTTTATGCCTTTTTGCAAAAATGATGTTTGCAAAATGTGTTCAAGTTGTTCAAAAATTGTTGGATTTTCAAACATTAGTTGATTTTTTAAATTTATTTAGAATTTCCAACAAATGTTCGAAAAAATTGGAAAGATATCCGAATTCTGCGTTGGCGTTACCTGTGTCTGGGATTTTTAGGCTGGAGGAAGTCCAGTTTTGTAAGGCCGGTTGCTATTCCCTACGCCTGAATTAATAGCCAGTTTATAATCGATGAAAATTAATTTCAAGCTGTTTGGAGAAAGTTGCGCTCTGATTGGGCCATGGCCCATGCGCCATGTAGCCAATATATGTGTGGTGCAGCAATGCATGCGGGAGCGTTGAGGGATGCGAGGAGGTTTGACAATTAATTTACGGTACTTAATGCCACAATTCTGTTCATTAATTGGGCAGGTCTTATATACTACTTAAAAGAACATAAGGTTCCATTTCATTTTTCTTCCCACCACCCCTTCATTCAACCTTCCATTTATATGATAATCAATCAGCTTAATTTACTTACCTTCTCAAGCAATTCCACTGTAATTTACTTACCAAACTTCTAATCAAAATATAAGATAATTCACGGGTAAAATTTGATGAACACCAATTTATACAACCGCATTATTATTGACAAGTACATCACAAGCTAACATACTAGAATATTTATATCCTGTTGCAACGCACGGGCATAGTTCTAGTTCAAAACCAAAAACCGGCCCTGATGTGCCTTGGTCTTGGCAATACTGTTCGTAGGCCCAATAAATCCGGACAATATATTTCCTAAGTTAGTACGCACCTCATTTTTGAGGAACACTAATCATCTCAACCAGTGAGCCACTCACCCTCACATGCAAGAGGTCCATGGTTCTATTCCTAGTAAGTGCATGCACTTATTTTGTGAATTTTTACATCCCGCGAAAGGCCGCACTCTCTACATCCGTCACTACTGGGCCGGCCCAGTTGGCGTGCGGCGTATACATTTCGGCGGGCGGGCTAAGAAAATCAACCGCTCAAAAAAATTAAGAAAAGACCGGCCCAGTAGGCGTAAGGCGTATAAATTTTAGGTGGGCGGGCTAAAAAAATCAACCGCTCAATTTTTTTTAAGAAAAGACCGTCCTACCCTTTTTTATGAAGGGGTATGGATAAATCTCTCCGCTGATAGAAGCAAATTTATATTTCTTAGGAAATACCCCATATTTTGTTTGAAGGTCAGTGCTTCACATTCGCCTTGGAAGCATATCCTCGATTCGATAGAATCAGATTTATATTTCTTAGGAAACACCTCATATTTTGCTTGAAGCACATGTAATTGTGTAAGTGAAAATATTCATTTTTTATCAGAATAAATTTCTATATCATATGAAGCAGTTCAATAGTACATGCAAAATATATTATGTTGCTTCATTCCTTGTAAAAAATGTTACGTCTCCTTGGAAACAAATTATCTCGGTTCATATTTCATGAGACCCAAATATCGTGGCAGTAATGTTGCAGCGCTGGAAGCAAATCAGTGAGAAAGTAGTTTGGATGCATCAGGGCATGCTATGGACGTAAGGAAAGCTAGCGAGACGTTAGGAAAAATTAAGTGTGCTACCTATATGCCCTTTTTCATACATCAGTTACACCGTTTCTCCTTGTTTATGGAATAATAGACGTACTTCATGGGACAATTATTAGGAAGCACGTAATTAGTGCAGGGGGGCAACTACCTCTGTATAGGCTACACAATCGAACGCTTCCTATTCATCTAATCCAATGATTGCAGACTAGTCTGATCAGAAGCATTGCATCAGTAGTCTGATGCCTAGAGGTTCCCATCTAAAATTGCATTGTAGTGGTATCTCATGATGCTGCTACAGTGACATGAGAGAAAGGGTGAAGGTACTTAGGAAATTACCCGGATTGCAACTCCTAGGTGAAAGCATCTGACATACATGTTGCCGGATGCTGCCGCGTCTGCTGGCAATTCTATGATGCCTTAATACCTGCTGATGAGTAAGAGTATCTCCAGCTGTTGGCCCCCCAAGGGGCTTAAAAATCGCCGCTTGGGAGCGAGCCGGTGCTAATATGGGCTCTGGGGGTGATTGGGTTCCCAGCCGCCTTTCTCAGGTCGCCCCCAGGCGCTGATATCGGCCCATTTTAGGTACTAATGTGCCCGCTTTTCAGATCACTTTCGGCAAAAAATCGGCCCACTATCGGCACAAATCGGCCCATATTCGCCGTGGTCAGAGTAAATTAATTTTTTTATCAGATAGTTCATCACAGAAAATCAATAGAAATCAAATAGTTCAATACATATTATATAGTTCAACAAATAAAAACGCATATTTCATCACACGTCAAGCTAGGCGTTGCCCTTGAGCCTCCATAGGTGCTCCACCAGATCCTGCTGCAGTTGTTGATGCACCTGTGGGTCTCGGATGTTCTGACGCATATTGCGGAAGGCAGTCCATGTTGCCGGTAGCTGGTGATCAACTTGCATAAGAGGACCGTGCCTGTAATATGGTTCAGTGTCAAACACTGGCTCTTCCTGCTCGCTCTCAAAGATCACGTTGTGCAAGATGACACAGCAAGTCATGATCTCCCACATTTGATCTTTCGACCAGGTCTGAGCGGGGTACTGGACAACAGCAAATCGAGACTGGAGCACACCAAATGCCCGCTTGACATCCTTCCTGCAAGCCTCCTGGACCTTCACAAAGTGGGAGTTCTTGCCTCCTGGCACAGGGTTTGAGATAGTCTTCACAAATGTAGACCATCTCGGATAGATGCCATCAGCTAGGTAGTATCCCTTGTTGTAGTGCCGCCCATTGACCTCGAAGTTCACCGAAGGAGAATGACCTTCAACAAGCTTGGCAAAGAGAGGGGAGCACTACAGCATGTTGATGTCATTGTGAGTTCCTGGCATAACAAAGAAGGAGTGCCAAATTCAGAGGGCATGTGAGGCCACTACCTCAAGTACCACACTGCAATCGCCTTTGGCGCCTTTGTACATCCCCTACCAAGCAAATGGACAGTTCTTCCATTTCCAATGCATGCAGTCGATGCTTCCAAGCATCCCAGGAAATGCATACTCAATGGTCGTGGACTCGGCCATGCGCCCATAGTCGTCGAGTGAATCACCGGGAGTTCCGTATGCAAGCATCCTTATCGTTGTTGTGCACTTGTGGATTGAGGTGAATCCAAGTTTGCCGGTGCAATCCTTCTTGCACTTGAAGTAGCTGTCGAACTCCTGGATGGAATTCACAATCCTGAGGAAATGCTTTCGGCTCATCCGATAACGGCGCCGAAATACTTTGTCGCCGTGCAGTGGAGCGTCGGCGAAGTAGTCGGAGTAGAGCATGCAATAGCCTTCCACACGATGCCGGTTCTTTGCTTTCAGCCGCCCCGGCACTGAGCCACCTCGCCACGACTTTTCATTGCTCGCGAGCGGGCCGGCCCGGGCGGCAAGGACCATGAGATGCTCCTCCTCATGGAAGTCGGCATCGACTTCCTCCTCCAGCAGCGCCGTGGGCGCCTCCTCGTCGTCCGAGTCCATCGCCGAGCAGATAAATCGCCGAAACCTCGCAGGTGTGATGGGCTCACAACCACCCGTATCCCGACCTACGTGGCGGGAACGCCGGGAAACTCGCCCAGGAAGGTGGTGGAGAGGTTGCCGCGGCGAAACCTTCTCTCTTTTCATGCGGGTAATGGCCTATCTAGCAGTGGTGGGCGGTGGGCAGCAACGGGATCGGCGAGGTGGCAGCCGAGCGCGTGGGGGCTGGGGCGAATCTGGGCGATTGTCTTGACTTTTCGCCAGACAGTGTGGCCGAGGTGTGTTTTTCCCTTCCGCCGGATCCCCCGAGCGCCCCCAGTGCGCTGGGTTCGGCCTGGGATCGCCAGGCCCAAAAAGGGTCGAGCCGGCGGATTTCAGCGTCTTGTGGGCGCGACTGGGTTTTTTTTCGGCGTCGGCGCGAAAAAAGTCGCCCTGGGGGGCCTGTTGGGGGCGCGTCTGGAGATGCTCTAAGAGCATGATTAATAATATAGCCGATCGGTGGCTATAACATGGTGTCATGTCATCTATAGCTAATGTAATAGCTAACATGCATGTATAATACTTGGCTACAAGGAAGTACTAATTTTTACCACATGGTCAACCATACACTCTCACATAGTTTTTTGGAGCCCGTGCTACAGCCGGCCGCAAATCTAAAATCCGCTTCTCTTCTCTATTGTCTTCTCTCTCATCCAACTCAGCAAAGATATAATATTTTAAGTCTTACAGCCCGCCTATATCATCTTATTGTACTTGGTCTAAGTGGAGGAGTAGTATAGACGGTCAATGTTTGTACTAGTCCGCCTATATCATCTTCTATCCTCACCGCCCATTCTTACATCAATGTTCGTGGACGAAAACTTCACTTTTTTGTTTCTCTCAAATTAAATAACATTTGCACTCGAAACTTTGCAGTTCAACAACACTCAAATACTACCATGTTCAGATAAGGTTTTAAGATTTCTTGGCGCAACATCAATTTTTTAGAATGATAAAATGCATGCAAAATTAGAAATTTGACAAATTATGCTTCATCAAAAAGTCAGAAACATTTTATACAACGACACTTGTGTATAGTTAATCTTTAAAGTTTCAAGGTCAAATGTTCTCTTATTTGGAAGAAACAAAAAGAGATTTTTTAATAAAGATAGCACGAATCTTGACGCAGACGGAATGCTCTAAATGGCGCGTACACTGGTAGGGGGTATAAAAAATCCACAATTTTTTTTTTGTAATCTTGTCCAGCATACCAATCCACTCCAGTGGGGAGCCGGCGCCCTATTGGTGCTGGCACTTCCGATCAGTGCAAATGCTGGCATTTCCCGAGACTGTGTCACTTTTAGACATACAAATGTGAAGTAGAGGTGCGGCATCATGTGCATCATATCATCTCCATGCGCGGTAGCTACACAAAGATGGTTCACCCAACCCACAATAATGAGTCCAGCGGAGTTCTTCTACGTAGGTTCAGTTTTTCATTGAAGAACTGATAGGAATATAATCATACTGAAAGTATTGATCCAGGAAATGAAGAAACAGTGCAAAAATGTATATGAATCACTCCTCCGCTCAAGGTGGGCCGCCTACTCCTCCGGCGTCGCGGCGTAGTGGACCGGAGGCGTGCTCACCCACTGGCGGTACTCGCCGGTCCACGTGTAGGCCTCCTCCGGCCAAGTGGGTGGAGGCGGCGAGCGCTTCTGGGTCGGCTCCGGATCCTGCTTGGGCTCGACGATGGGCAGCGGCGGTGGTGGCGGAGGCGGGTCAAAGAGCGGGGCGTGGAAGGAGTCCCCTGCTGCCGACAAGGCAAAGGCTTGCTCTAGCCCATCTCAATGCACGTCCTCCTCGAGCCAGCTAGCCTCCAGCGCGTGCTGCAGGGCCTTCTCAAGGGCGGCTTGGTACTCCGCCTCCGCCTCCGCCTCCATTTCCTCTGGCTCTACCCGCGGGGGCGGCGGTGGAAACTGCCGGTTGGCGTCGACGCCTAGCCGCCGTTGCTCCTCGTGTTCGAGGGCAAACCACGCCTCCCAGTTGGGAGAGTCGGCGGCATACTCGGGCATCTGCCGCTGCACCAGCGTGAGCTGTGCCCGGCGCCTACGCACCTCACTAGAAAAAAAATACACTTCCGTGATGATACGTGTTTGTCATAGTAGGTCACGTTTTCTGTCATGCATTTACATCCATGACAAATTTATGACAGAATCAAAATATTCATACATGTGCTGTCGTAGAAGTGTTTCATGACATTACCAAAATTATCACACGGAAGTGTCCACTTCCATGACGATAAATCACGCGTCACAGAAGTGCTTTCGTCAAGGGTGACCGACACGTGGCATCCACCGTAATGGAACGCCGTTAAGCTATCGGGTCCGGTTTGGATACGATAACCCGTTAACAGCCCCGGCCAATGGGGATTTTCCATGTGTAAATTCATCATTGGCTGGAGGAAACACGTGTCGGCTCACTGTTGGGACAGATGTCATCCACTCATTGGACCCAAAGCGCCTATGATACGTCGACACGTGACACGGCCCAACAGAGGCCCATTCCTGTGAAAAGGCCGGCCCGTTTGACTTAGTCAAAAGATGGCGGGCCGGCCCACGGTAAGCCTGTTAATGGCATGTTCGCATATAGCCCATTTACAGCCCGCTAACCCAGGGCCCGTTTACGGCCTATCCGAATTAGGCCCAGTAGCGTCATCTGGGCCGTCTAATATAATTCCAGCCCGTTTTAACTTCCGGCCCATGTATGGCCCATGACGGCTTTTGGCCCATATGAGGCCCTTAGTAACCCTCGGCCCATTAACGGCCCGTGGTAAAACTGGCCCGTAATGAACAGTGTATCACTTTGTATCCATTAACGGCCCATTATTTCGTTGGGCCGTTTCCGGACCATGTTATCTTTTGGCCTTCTCAGGGCCCATTTATTCTTGGGCTTATTTCTAGCATTCGTTTACTTTCGGCCCGTTGCTGTCATTTTCTGCTTGTGGGCCAAATACAACCCGTGGTTACAGTCGGCCCGTTTATGGCCCGTTAATACGTTGGGTCGTTTTCATAGCGTCATCAAATACGACCTATTAATGACAACCCGTTATGGTCAGCCCATGAATGGACGATTTCAACTCTAGCCCATTTACGGCCATAATGTGGTCTGTTAATGGCCCATGTTTGGCCAACCGATCATACGGCCCGTAGAAGGCACATTGTGTCTACGCCCCGTAGAAGGCACATTGTTTCTACGGCCCTTAGAAGGCCCATTGTTTTTACGGCCCGTAGGAGGCCCATGTTAACTACAGTAAATATGTAGCCCATTGCTAATGTGGCCTAGTTTTAAAAAATAGGTTGTTCCGGCCACTAGCAAACCGCAGAAAAAGAACTGCACTGACTACAAGAAAACAAATAAACAAGACAACGGAAATAAATAAGCAAGCAACTTACGCTAGGCTATCACGGCTATTACACATATTACATCCACTGGGCATCAAAGTTTGCCACAAGTGCAAATATAGGGAACAAAGCAGCATATAAACGCCGCAGCAAAACAAGTCCAGAACTGAAACCACTTCAGAAGAGCTCAGGAAACAATATTATGGGTACCCATAATGCTGGAAAGATGCTTAGCAAGCTAATCAACTTTCTCTTGTTTGGCACTTAAATCCTCCAGCACTTGCTGTTGCACCAGAAAGTATGCATCTGAATTCTGCAGGGACTTCCTCAGTCCTTCGGCTTCCTGTCGCATAACATCTGATCGATGTCTTTCAACTTGAAGTTGAGACTCAAGAAGCCGAACTGATTCAGGCATCGAGTTCGAAGAGCTGGTGCCAGCAGTAGTAGCCAGTAACTCGAACACTACATCGAGACTGGACTTTGGGGTTGTCTCAGTGTCTTCAATATAGTTTTTATCAGCTTTCTTGGAGAACAACAGGGATGTCTCACTATCTTGAACCTGATCTGCATTACTTTCTTTACCATTGCATAACGGGGTACTCTTCTCCAATATTTTATCCGCGTTCTAAAGGAGAAACAAACAAACACATCACAGATTTACAATGTAGTATATGAAACTCATTTTGGTAAACCAGTTCAGTAGTAAGGTGGACAGGATAACAACATGAAACAAACATATATCTATGTAGTATGGTCACTGTATGGTCTATATCATTCTAGTTTATGTTGCCAAATCAAGATAGATACAGTTCGAATCATATCTATTTAAGACAAAGCAGCATAGACAGAATATAAGTGTGGGAAACTACTCAGCAATAACAACACTTGTAATGTGCATGGCATGAGAACATAACTGTTTATTCAATTGAAACTGAAATCAACATAGAGCAAGTTACAACAGCAAACACGTTAAAGGAACAGGTTTAAAACATACCTGTTGCGCCATTGGAGTTTCAATTGCATCCTTCAAATTTGAAATTAGTTGGTATGAGTAAATACAGTGATGCAAGAGCAAAGTAGTATGAATCATAGCTACGGAACCTGACCTGAGAACAATTCTTCTTCTGCTTTAAGCGTTGACTTGGGGTTCGGAGTGGTGGTCCACGTGCTTTGGGCACTGCAGTTGCCTTACTAACTGATCGTGTTTGGGTGCTCTATGGTGGAGACGGTGCTATGTCAACGGGAACTGGGTTACTAGCTGCTGGGGTTGGGGTTAGAAGGGGTGTAGCTGGTTCTCTGTCCAGCTGGGTAGGGGTACAATCTGCGTGAGTCTGGGTTATGTGTGGTGGGGCTGGTTCTTGGGCAAGTACAACCGTGGTTCTATCTCCATCGACAGGTGGCACGATCTTTTCTGAAGACCGTGTTTTTACTCCCACAGTTACCGCCATCACCCCCTCCAAATGAAATGGCTGATAAACAAGAAAAGTAATTGAATGTACAAACATTGTAAGATAGAGAGGTGCAATGGATAGTAGGGAAGAAAACAGGGCATGAAATAATTCACATTTATGTTGTCTAACCAAACAGAATAGAAGGACAAAATTTCAAATATATGATGGCTAATTAAACAGGATATCATGACACAATTTCACATGTATGATGGCTAACTAAACATGATAGAATGACATACTTCAAAATATGATGACTATGTAAACAGGATGCCATGATATAACTATACGATGCGTCTATTAAAGTGGTTGGCATGCCATAAATCACAAACATGCTGTCGATGGAAACATGATGGCATGATATAATTCACGGATAGAATGACATAATTCAAAATATGATGACTATGTAAACAGGATGAGATGATATAACTATATTATGTCTTTAGAAAATGGGTTGGCATGCCATAATTCAGATACATGTTGTCTATGTAAACATCTTGGCATGATATAATTCAAATATATGATTTATATACTAAGGAAGTGAGCAGAGGGCAATCGCATATATGATGTGTCAACTAAGGAGATGGCATTCAATATCGTGTATATGATGTAAAAACTAAGCATTGCAATACAACATATGCATGATATGAGTAATATAACCCTGCCAAGTTTGAGCATACACCTCAGGGGGATAATAGGACTGGTCATCTGCCTCTGAATCCTCCTCTGAAGAGCTATCTGTAACCAGCAACATATCTGCTTCAGCAGGTAGCATTGTCTGCTCTGAAGACCTTGTTTTCACTCCAGATTTCTCCATCACCAATTCAAATGGCTGATGCACAGGAAGAGCAGGTTAATATACAAATATTGTCGAGAAAAGCAACGAGAAATACAAAAAAGGACGACATGATATAATTCACATATATGACGCTTGGCTAAACAGCATGGCATTGCATAATTCACATATATAATGCCTTGCAATAAGATAGCATTGCATAATTCACATATATAATGTCTTGCAACAAGATGGCATTGCATAATTCACATATATGGTAATTAGACACTAAACATGTGGCATTCACACAAATCATGTCTAAACTAAGCAAATGACATAGCAATGCAAGATACCATACGCACGATATGAGAAACATAACCCTGCCAAGTTAGAGCATGCACCTCGGGGGGGGGGGGGATAGGACTGGTCATCTGCCTCTGAATCCTCCTCTGAGGAGCTATCTGTAACCAGCAAGACATGCGTTTCGTCGGATAGCATTGTCTGCTCTGAAGACCTTGTTTCCACTCCAGATTTTTCCATGACCGTGCCAAATGGCTGATGCACAGGAAGATTAATTGAATGTACTAAAATTGTTGACAAATTTAACACGTAATAAAAAAATGATGTCATGATATAATTCACATATAAGATGACTGGATAACCAGGGTGGCATTGCAAAATTCACATATATGATGCCTGGCTAAACAAGATGGCATTGCATGATTCACATATACGATAAAGAAACTAAACAGATGGCATTGACACAAAGCATGTCTAAACTAAGAAGATGACATCTTTGATGTATACAGTAAGCAATGCAAGGCACCATATGCATGATATTCCAATATCAGCATGCCAAGTTAGAGCGAAGACCTCATGGGGTAATTAGGAGTGGTCTTCTGCTTCTGAATCCCCCTCAGAACAGTTATCTTCCTCTTGATTACGATCTGAAATGGGTGGAGGGGGGCTGCCTTTGCGCCCACCATGGAGCGACGTCTGCATGAAATTTTATTGCCACGCAAGGCTCGTCTCTTTTGCTCTACATGTTCAGTTCCACTGTGTAAAATAACTGACATGCATAGGAATAAAACATAGTGAGATTATGTAAGGAGTGTATGCACAAATCCAGAGTGAAGGTAGCAAACTGTGGATAGACCCAAAACCAATGATAGCAGGCAGATAATAGCTTTAGTTAAAAAATACAGATAATGGCTCCTTTAATGTTTGTTTGCACCCAACATGAAACTCATAGTAGACACCCGAGATTAACCAGATAGTAGACAGATAGTACTGATTGCTGCCCCAATATGTACCCCACAACCATTTAAAAACTCAAGTTTCAGCATAAGTTTGGACCTGAGTCGGAGTCTAATAGGTGAACACGACGATAAAGTAGCATGTCATCATATTAAGCGATGCATAACGTAAGCAGACACGGAAGAATGCGACCTCTCTTGCGGACCCGCGTAGTCCTCAAGGTCATCTGCTCAGTTGAGGATGGTAATGTAGTTGTCGTGGCTGCCGGCGGCGGGGAAGAAGATCTAAGGCGGTGAAAGACAGTGTGGAGAGCGGATCCCTGCTGTGGGGAACCCTTCCGTCGTTGGAGCAGCTGAGCTGGGGTGGAACACAGCACCGTAGGAGCAGGACAAACCACACAAGGTTTTCTTTGACACATATATGAAACAGAAGTAATTGTGTAAGGGCTTGTTTGAATTTGAGGATTCTAACAATGCAGAGATAGGAAATTGACAGGAATAGTATAGGAATGCACGTGCAAAACAGAGAATTTAAAAACACAGGATTTCTGCCAATCTGGGTGTTTGGTTCACAATAATTGGAAGATCACAGGATGCAAAGAAGCATGGTGAGATTATGTCAAACCACAAGAAGTGTACAACCTCTTTGGCGAAGCCATGTCGATCTCAACGTGATTGGGTTGGCCGGTGAGGATGCTCCGACTGACTTGGCTGTCGGAGGAGGGGAAGATCTTAGGCGTCTGGAGATGGAGCCCGAGGTACTGCTCCGCTGTGATGGAGGGTTTCGTCGTTGGAGCAGCTCCGGTGAGTTGTACGACGCCGAGGCTGGAGCAAGACAAGAGAGACAACGTTAACCTGAGTGGAATTCTAATAGCATCTCCAATAGATGACGTAAAATACATAACAAAAAAGTGCTAGATGTATACATCAGCCGCTCATCTCTGAACTCAACTGTCGAAACTGAATTTAACTGTCGAAACTGAACTTAACTGTCGAAACTGAATTTTGCTGTCGAAACTGAATTTTACTGTCGAAACTGAACACACTAGAGGTGAGGCTACACGTCAGTCGACTGAATTTTTCATCTCTGGTCAGTCGATTTTGCAGCCGTTGGATACAAAATCAAGGGCCTAAAGTTCATCTTCAGCCTCCACCCCCCTGAGCCGCCAGCCACCACCGGCCAAACAGCCGCCCCCCGCCGCCCGCGGCCGGCGGTGCGCCGCCCCGCTCGCCCCGAAAACACTCACCACCGCCGGTCCGCCGCCACCCCGACCATTCCTCTAGGCCCTCCGTGCGGAGCTTTTTCTCCGGCGATCCCCACGCCACCGCCCCACCACCGCCGGCGACCATCGCCCCCACCCTGAACCCTAAGATAGATAGTAGGGTACCTCTCCGAGGAGC
>NC_057802.1:575913162-575920757 GCF_018294505.1 Triticum aestivum
ACCCAAAAGTCGATTAAGTCGACTGAAGTGTAGCTAAATCGGAGCAGCATCGCAAGCAAGAGCAAGAGCGAGAGCAGCAGCGCGAGCAAGAGCAAGAGCGAGAGCAGCAGCACGAGCACGAGCAAGAGCAGACCAGGTAGGGGACCGAGAGCAAGAGCACAGCAGCAGCGCGAGCGAGAGCTCAACCAGCAGCAGCTCCTACTGATGTGGGCGTCGCCGCCGAGGGAGCGACGCCGTGGAGGAAGTGGCCGGCGACGCCGCCGTGGATGGAGTTGCGCCGTGTCGGCTCGGCACCGAGCGTCGGCAGCACCGTGAGATCGAATCAATAAGAAAATGCGGCGATTAGTGTACAACCTCTTTGGTGGCGCCGATTAGGCCGTAGCTTCATCCGAGGAAACGGTGATGATGATGCTCTTCCGGTGGTGCAGGTGAAGACGGTGGTGTGGGAATGGAGGTGGCGCGAAAGACGAGGGGAACGTCGGGGCAGCTCCTTGGAGGTGGAGGACGGGGTGGCTGAACCGGCGAGACGACTAGATCAACGATGGATCCTCTTCCGGTACGGTGGATGAGGGACGTCGAGGAGTTGCTGTGGGCGAAGTCGTCGGGGAAGAGGCGCCGGCTGGGTGGCGGACGGAGGAGGGTGTGGGGCTTCGCGGGTTTTCCCCGGCCTCGGTGTACGAATGGGTGGGCGGATGGGATGGGAGTGGGGAACCATGGCTTAGGGACGCGCTTGTCCGAAATGTGGGGTAAGTTACGGAAGTACCCCCACCGATTTGAGGCGGTTCTTTCGGTTCAGGGGTATCACAGGCATTTCGCGTGTCGGGATTTCACAAGAGGTGGGAGTTTTCACGCGCGTTGTAATTTTGGAATAGCAAGGCGCGGGTTGAGATGGAGGGAGTTGTCGGAGCACAACGAGACGCGGGTTGCAATTTCCGGACAAGCCTAACGTGTACTGTACCAAATCAATTCGCACTACAAATGTCATTCAAAACTTTGAATTCATGTTATGTTCAATTTAAATATTTGGCTACGTGTATAATGCATGCAACCTAGTAGTCAAATGAACGTTTTAGTGCATTCCAAACGTATATACTACGGCTTCAATATGAACTAAATTTGAATTCGTTTCTCTATTTGAATAAGATCTACAATAATGATTGTTGTGAAGTCAAAGCGTTTGAATTCGTTTCTCTTTTTTAATAAGATCTACAATCGTCATTATTGTCAAGTTAAACCATCGTTTGTGTATTATCTTCACAGCACACCACATGATTAGTCTCGAGTTACATATGAACTATGTGTACTATATGAACTCGAACTCGATTTTTTAATCCACTTTATGTTGATTTCAAATCATAGTACATTTCAAGCTCTAGCTATATCTTCACAAACTAAACCATGTCTCATATGTATAATGTGTTTATCACATTATGTATGGTGCCCCGCCCCCTACGCCTACAAGTATTTAGATGTGAGTTGCAAACACCACACATTACCACAAATTCAAATAAAATGAGAGAATGTTCGATATATAGTATTGTTTAGATTGTTCGATATTTAGTTGAAAGCTGCAAACGCCACACATTATCACAAATTCAAATAAAATGTGAGATTGTTCGATGTATAGTATGGTTTAGATTGTTTGACATTTAGCTGTGAGTTGCAAACGCCATGCATTATCACATTATGGTATAATATGTGCAAAACCACAACACGCGTATCACCGCTATATTCATGCATGCATATGTTTAAAACACTATGATCTTCTATTCAAATATATGAATCCACTTTCATATCAAATTATGATCTTTGTTAGTCTCTTACACCCACACAATCCTCTAACCTTTGTAGCTACCACTAACTTTCTCTCGTGCATGCACACGCCCTCCTCGCCCTCCCCCTCCCTCAGCATTCTATCCATCGCGCACATTCATTTTTTTTTTCTTTAGGTCGTTCTCCCACAGTCTCCACAACTCCTTTCCGACACACACAGATTGATAAACCACTCCAGCGATGTCTGCCTACAACATACACACGCACCTTCAATCTCCTCCTTTATGTGTCCTTGCCTCGTGTCTCTCATACGGTCCCACACACGTGTAAACTCTCGCCCCTCTTTTCATCGATCTCACAACCGCACACTCCTCCCCCTATCTAGCTAGTAGCTGGGCCTCTCGCACCACCTCCTAGCTCCATTCTCTCTGTCTATCCGTCTCGCCGGGCCTTATTTGCCTCTAACAAATGGATGTACACCGACTGATTTCCTGCTATACATATAGCTAGCTAGGTCCTTATAACTCGTTTTTCCCCACGCGTCAATCGATCTACCTCATTAGTTATGTCTCTCCCTTCCTCCGACAAACAACAATTGATCTACCGATCTAGTTAGGTTTGCTTACCAAACACATGGTTCCCCTTCATCATACATGGATGTGTCCCGACAGATCTATCATGCACAGGCACACACTTAAACACATCCCCACTCTTATTGATAATATTGCAGTTCCACCCCCAGTTTGTCTAGTAGGCCTCTCCCACCATCTTTGAGAAGCAACTCCATCACCCATCCAGTACTCTACCCCTCTCCCTCCCTCTCTCTCTCTCCTCTCTCTCTTTGTCCGATCCTATTTCCTGTCCTTCAGTTATGTATGGATGTCAACCGATCTCCCTCAAGACATAGCTGGGTCTCTCCTTCTCAACACATATACGAGTCGTTCTACCTCTATAGTTAGGCCTCTGCCTACCCCTCCCCCCACCCCCTCGCACACACAGATACATCGAGCGCTCTAGTCATGTCTCCCTGCCACACACAAACTTGACATGTGCCCTCTGACGTTCCGGTAGCTAGGTCAGTCGCCCTATATCTTTGACTTGCACACACACACAATTTTGATGGCTCTCTTCATCGATCTCGCACCCACCCACTTGATCCTCTCTTCGACTCTATCGATATCTACGACCCCTCCCTCTCTTCTCGTGGATCACCCGACCCTCTATATATGATATGGACAGGCCTCCATTTCACACACATTGCATGCAAAATTTTGTTTGAGATGTCATCGACACATATTCCCACAAATACATTCACGAAATCAACCTCACCCCCAAAACAAAAAACACTCACGAACGCACAAGCCATTTGTCTAGGTTTGTATCTCTCACACACACCCACGTAGGTGGGGGATGTGCATGAAGAGAAGAGGTGCACGCACCGTGCACGTACTCCCGTCTCTTTCCCAACCACACCCGCGCGGGTACACGGTGGAGCTCATTTCTGTACGAAAAGGCAGCCCACGTGGTAATTTGACCGTGTACTGCTTGTCCACTTGGTGGAGGGAGGATCATCTACCACGGGTGAACAAACAAATTGCGACCTGACGCGTTATGTTAAAAAAGAGGCAAATCATGTGGGGCCTACCTTAGAAGCAAGGCGCTATACACTGGAGTACTTTTGATGTGTCCCGTCAACTCGCAGAACGAGGAGAAGCTTGCTCAGTACGCCGTCTCCCCGCCCACGGGCGCGGTGGCTCGCAGGATGAGGTGAAGCTTGCTTACTACGCCTTACGCCCGCTCCCTCGCCCACGCGCGCGGTGGCTCGCAGGACGAGGAGAAAATTTTACTAGTACTCCCTCCGTTTACTCCTCGTCCCTACCTTAGTTAGAGAGATTATCATATTGTTTGGAATATATGTCCTTTAGTAGATTTCAATATGAACTACTAGTACATACTCCAAACGCTGATGTATATAGACGTATTTTAGAGTGTAGATTCACTCATTTTGCTCCGTATGCAATCCATATTGAAACGGACGTAATAGTACGCACTCTCCCTCGCCCCACGACCCTCGCCACGTTGTGGATGTGCAGCAATTCATTCGGTCTCATATAGCCAGAACGATATATACTGCAGTACCATTATTGCTCGACTTCCCGAAGAGGCGAAGAGCCAATCGCAAGGTTAATAGTTTAGAGATGCCAAGCGCAAGGTTTATAGGAGAACGAGTAGTAGGTGCCGCGTCATTTATAAATAAAGTTTTTTTTCTCAAGTGGCACGTACGCAATATAAATAGGTTCATATGGAGAGAAAAGGAAACCGCTCCACTATATACAGAGGCAGGACGAGCCTACACGGTTGCTTGCTGGGGTTGCTCTCTTCAGTTTTCACACTCTCTCGCAGAAAACCACTGTGGCCACATCTCTAACATCCCGGCGGATCATGTCCGCCGGGGGAAGGGGTGGATGCTTAGTGTAGATGAGGTCGCTGTCGCCGACAGCGAAAACCCATTGTCCGCACATCCCGATCAGGGGTCCCCGCCATTCTCGCTCACAAAGCCGATGAGGTTGCCTTCGTCCATTGCTCACTGCCGCGACGTGGGTAGTTGCCTCCGATCCTCCCGCCGCCCTCCTCTAGGTTGAGCTATTTCCCGACATCCCTCACGTACAACTCCCTTTACAACTGGCTTGAACCACTGCTCCAGCTGCCCACATCACTCCATGTGGATATTTCTCTACTTCTTTGCCCCGCACATACCTCTACTAGCTTCTATGTACTGTATTTGTGATGAGTTTATGTCTCATCAATTAGTCCCAGTAATCTTATTCTAATCACGCTTCTTCAATTTCTTTGCCACAGGGATGCTCATCTCGATTTTGGTGAAACTGCACAAAATGATCCGATGGTCAAAGGGTTGCAAAATTCATTTCTTAGGAAGCGCCGACGTTGCCAGCAAATTAAAGCCTGGTTAGGGTTTACAGTTCAAGGGCTTGGGACTGCATGGATCGGTTTTTTTCTTTAGCTGTCTCTGTTTCAATGGCTAGGGACTACATGAGTAGTAGTAGTATTGTACGCCTTACACCCGCTCCCTCACCCACGCGCGCGGTGGCTCGCAGGACGAGGAGAAAATTTTACTACTCCCTCCGTTTACTCCTCATCCCTACTACATTGGTTAGAGAGATTATCATATTTTTTGGAATATATATGTCCTTTAGTAGATTTCAATATGAACTACTAGTACATACTCCAAACACTGATGTATATAGACGTATTTTAGAGTGTACATTCAGTCATTTTGCTCTGTATGTAGCATAAAGTTGAGACACTTATTTTGGAACGGAGGGAGTACATATTTGCTATGATCTGTCAATCATTGAGATGCAATAGCATGCATGTTAGTCTCCTTTGTATTTGATGAAATGTTGCAACAGGCAACCTTGGACGCAAGATACATGTAACAGAAGCTAGAAGCTTCATAGCATTGTACTATCTCGCTGATAGATTACAGTACGTACTATACAAGTACTTCCTCCGTTCCTAAATATAAGTCTTTGTAGAGATTTCACCATGAACCACATACGGATGTGTATAGATGCATTTTAAGTGTAGATTCATTCATTTTGTTCCGTATGTAGTCCACCTAGTGGAATCTCTACAAAGACTTATATTTAGGAACGGAGGGAGTACTATGTAAAGAGTTAGGTGTCGCACGGTGTCCAGAAAATATGGTGATAGTGTGAGGTGGGCCATGTAATCACTGAGCCTGCGTGTTTTCACTGCTCTTGCACTTCTCTGCCGTAAGAATGGAGAAAATTGTAATCTAGTAGTACCTCCTTTCGCCGAAAGCGTGGGACATCCAGCAGTCCTACCACCTCAGTAATAATGACCAATGAGCCGTCAAATCACATAGACCCAGCAGTAAGTTGGACGGACGACAACCATCACTCTTGAATCCGCTTCTCCCTTCAACGCAGGCGCCAGTGAGAGGTCGCGTCCGCTCTGCCCGGGCATGAATGCGGCACCGATTCTTTGGAGCGGCGCTGACCGTTTCAGGCGGGAAGCGCGCGCGGGCGATGGAGGGGCTTTGGGTGGGCCAGGCTGGTCAGGAGCGGGCGTGGCAGCTGTCCGCCTGTCCCTACCGGACGCCCAGAAACGAGAGGATGCACCGACTCTCACGGCTAAAATCGTACACTACACACCATCTCTCTGTAGGAGTAGGTCGATCTGTCGCTCTCTCTAACACACACATGCAAACACACACACGCACACGCACACGTAGGTTCATAGAATAGGAAAATCGTGCGAGTGCGAAGCCACAGGAAGTGAGATACAAATGGAGTACGTACAAGAAGAGAAGAGGTGACAAATATTCCATCAAACCTGGACTGAGGAGTAGTACTCCCTCCGTCTAGGTGTTAAGTTATCCTACAGAAATCAGATATTCCCAAAATGTTTAGGCTTCGTCCATTAACTTCGCATCTCAATCCCCTCATGGCCTCGTTGCTAGCGAGCGTTGTTACTTAGGGAGCGTTTGGATCCTTAGCAAGAACAGCTTATAGCATAGCTTGGCAAGGTTAGGCATTTGGAACTGTTAAAATATGTTAGCTTTTGTGGGCCAGCTAGCTTGGGTGGGCTAGAAAAACCTTGCTAGCTCAGGAGAGCCAGATCGGCTCGCTTCCGACGGCAAACTTCGCGTAGTAGTAACATAGACTAGTAACATATGCATGTTGTACTAGTACAAGTTACTCACCACTATGACCAGCCTAAGCAATGTAATCAAACGCTCCTTAATTACTCTGCCTTGTTATCTCCGCCGGAAACCCAATGCATGGAGCGTGATACGTCTCCAACGTATCTATAATTTTTTATTGTTCCATGCTATTATATTATCTGTTTTGGATGTTTATGGGCTTTATTAAACACTTTTATATTATTTTTGGGACTAAATTATTGACCCAGAGCCCAGTGCCAGTTTCTGTTTTTTTCCTTGTTTCAGTGTTTCGCAGAAAAGGAATATCAAACAGAGTCCAAACGAAATGAAACCTTCGGAAAAGTTATTTTTGGAAAGAAAGCAATACGGGAGGCTTGGAGTGCACGTCAGGGAATCAACGAGGAAGGCACGAGGCAGGGGGCGCACCCTCCACCCTCGTCGGCCCCTCGTGGCTCCCCTGACGTATTTCTTCCTCCTATATATACCAATATACCCTAAAACCATCGGGGAACAGAATAGATCGGGAGTTCCGCCGCCGCAAGTTTATATGATTTTGTAGGGATAGCTTTCTTTGGCCATGTTATTTTGAGAAGACATGATTGCTTTGTTAGTATGCTTGAAGTATTATTGTTTTCATGTCAATATTAAACTTTTGTTTTGAATCTTATGGATCTGAATATTCTTGCCACAATAAAGAAGATATCATTGATAAATGTGTTAGGTAGCATTCCACATCAAAAATTCTGTTTTTATCATTTACCTACTCGAGGACGAGCAGGAATTAAGCTTGGGGATGCTGATACGTCTCCAACGTACCTATAAATTTTGATTGTTCCATGCTATTATATTATCTGTTTTGGATGTTTATGGGCTTTATTAAACACTTTTATATTATTTTTGGGACTAACCTATTGACCCAGAGCCCAGTGCCAGTTTATGTTTTTTCCCTTGTTTCAGTGTTTCGCAGAAAAGGAATATCAAACGGAGTCCAAACGGAATGAAACCTTCAGAAAAGTTATTTTTGGAAAGAAAGCAATATGGGAGACTTGGAGTGCACGTTAGGGAATCAACGAGGAAGGCACGAGGTAGGGGGCGCGCCCACCCCCCCCCC